>NC_073745.1:59488783-59778717 GCF_029784135.1 Toxorhynchites rutilus septentrionalis
CGACTAACTGATTTACTTCGAAACATTCATTTCATCTCCTCATCATCATGTATCATAAACACATAGCCTGGAAATAGAGCTTGCGGGTTATTCCGCAAGTCGTCAATACTGGACTCTCTCTTTATATCTCTGTTTGTGTACCCCCATTATGAAAATTTCCTCGAAAGCAACCCCACATACATAATTGTCTTTCCTTTTCGTGTTTGAATGTTAAATGTAAAATGTTTCTAACTGTTTAAATGTTCTTGTTGAAGTCATCAAAAAGCATTATATTTGAATGTGTTTTTTTTTACTTGCATACTCCTCAGTTCTATTCATACTTCACACACACGTCATAAATAACCACAAAAAATATTCGGCGTGTTACTTTTCGCACATTATGAGATAGAAGATGATTGTCTGTGAAACCACTGAGAGAAAATCATTAAATCTGTTGATGGCTGATGAACAGCGAAATTGCCAAAGTTGCAGCAGAAAGATGGTTGGGTGGTCACAAAGTTACGTTGGCTGCCAAACTTTGTTGAATCAATTCGAAATAAACCCCGTTGCGCGTCGTTTGCGTTATTATCAGTTGTAGTTTTCTTCTGTTTATTCCACCAAAACGACGAAAACAATCCACATTTTTGTTATTTAAACTCTTTAGTTGTTTTTCCCCCCCTTTCCTCTCTCTTTCTAACGTGTCTAGTTTTGCTTATGATTTAGGACACCACACCACCACCCGTTTCTTTTATACCGATTATTTTTGCAGAACTCCTCCATTAGGCCATCACAACCTTCACATCCTAGTAGTGGGCAGTCCCCACATCCACAACCACCAAACTCGCATGGACAGATGATGAGCGGCCAGGTTAGTATAGTGTTTCCGTCTCTCTATCGACTCTATTCATAACTCTCTTTTTTTTAATTTTTTAAAATTGGTTTTGCAATGCCCACCATCACGCTCGCTCTTCATACAAGCGAAGTTCTCCTAATTTTTCGTTCATTATTTTTGAGTCCTAGACCAGCTTTGAAGCGAAAATCCACCAAAAAAACGCGAACTAATGCACGGCAGCAACAGATTTTCCAAACAATAAAAAACCTAAAATGAAAAATTGTATATGCTAAAATCTGATTGGTTAAATAATACGACACAACAGACAGAGAGGGATGACACAAAACATTCGCACGAAATACATGGTTGTGTGCGTGTGCGCGAGAAAAATCATTTTCTATCCCAATCACCCACTCTCTCACACACACTTGTCATTCTGGTGTTAATCATGTTTGTTCATCCTCATGTTTTTTTTTTAGAAGTTACAAACAAACAATAATAATCGATCTCTATATTCATATTCATGTATGTGTTTGATGTTCTCAATATTTTCATCTGGATGTCCACACTCAATGTTTTGTTCAGTGTTCTAATGGTTGCGTTTATTATGTGTTGTACTCGGAAAACCCGACAAATTCATCGATCGTAGTAATCGCTTGAATCAATGGTAGTTATAGTTTTAGGAAATGTGTAAATTTTAAAACAAGGTTGTTTTGTTAGGCTAAATAACATCATCTACGCATCCCACGGCGTGTGACGCTCTGTACAAATGCTGTGTAAATATTTTTTTCGATGGGTTGCGAATCATGGAGTCTGGTTGGACCGATGAGAGTTTGAATCGATGCGATGTTTAGTCAATGCTGGGTGGTGTGAAGATACACAAATATATGCGACTCACTTTACGCCGCCGAATTTAAATTTATCTGTTATCGGCGTTCCATCTACCAGCCTGCCCAGATGCGATTGACAGGAACGCTGTAATGAGATGAGCTGTGAATTTCGTCGATATCAGTTCCGCGATGATACAATGTTGAGGCGTTTCTGATGGGATTCGGATATATAAATCTCGTTGGAAAACGTCGCAATTTTCATATACAGGAATTTCATGAAAAAAACGGTGTGACTATGAACAAATCTAGTATACTCATTTTTTTTTGGATGAGATACGGGTACACCATCCTGAATCAGGATGGTCTGAAAATATGGCTACGTGCCATTTTTTATGGGAAATATTAATTATATTTCAGCTTTTAGTAAATTATCTTCATCATTATTATATTTCTTCACAATCAAACTGTTTATCTTAAACTTAAATTACTGTGCAAATTTATCAGATCTAAAAGACTATAGCTTTTAATGCAATTTTTTAAGGCTGAAACATTTTCACATAACATACACTTAGCAATTTTTCCTAAAAAGTTCACTTGGAAACATTTCATTTTCTGTAAAAATTGTAGATGGTTATGTCCGGGATATAACCGCATTTTTTAGCTATTAAAAGCGAGATTGAGTAACTATCCGGTATCCGGCCTATCCGGCTTATATTTGCTATTCGGCCGGTTACTCACTATCCGGCCGGATACCGGATATTTTTGAAAAAAATTCTCATTAACATTAGATAAATTATAACCCAATAGCATATAAACATCATCCACACGTGATTAGAAGTAAGGTGCGATTACTGACATGTCAAAACTGTTATTAAAATTGAATCATTATCAACTCATACCATCAACGTTCCATTCAGCTTCATTTCGTTTCGTTTAACAGATTTTGAAGACGACAATTCTCAGAAGATTCGTCCCAAGATATTTTTGTATTATGACTCCGAAATGGTCTGACCTGAATCTCGAGTCTAAAAAGGTTGCATTCAGATAATTTTGATCTTCTTCTAAGTAGTTAAATCGACCTCTCCTGCGGTATGGTCACTATTCAATTACTTGTTTGATGCAGCAATATGCGAACATACCTCGAATATATAAAAGCCCAACGAACTTCTCCACCAAGCTTAACAGTTGGTGAGTCTTCGATTTGTGGTGAAGTAATTGTACCCCCTCTCAGACTAGAATCCCTGAAGACAGTTCTAAATTTGTTCTCAATCTCTATGAAAATAAATGATTTCAGATTGCATGTAACTCTTACTCTCACTCGGACAATATTAGAATCATATCAATACACTTACAAACATCTACTTAATATAACATGACCCATTATCAGAAAAAAAACTTCCAAATTCCTTGTAGAAAACATGATACAAACATGATTAAAAAGGATTTTTTTTAACTGACCAAAATCGCACCATAATCGCAAGGCTAAATAGGATATTTATTCCAAACAATAAAATTTATTAATCGTTCAAAATTTTTTTAAAAAATTATAAAATGTGTTTATTTTTTTCGTACATTTAACGCTTCATTTGCATCATGTCGCATGCCGTTTCTCTTAATTTTGTATTTGTTAATATAGAGCCGAATATCCGGCCTCGAAGCTAGCCGGATAATCCGGTATCCGGTATCCGGCCAAACCACTATCCGTTTCATCATTATTGTATACTCTTGCACGTTGCAATAAGTTGGAAACGGGTGGAGCCTAATTGCAATATTTCCTTTCTCCTAAGTGTCCGTAGGACGAGCACTGCCTCTGCATTTCGAGCGAGCGATTTACGCGCGCCTAATACGTAGTGCCGGGCAGCTTGCTCAAGAAATGGTCGAGTTAAGCGTTCAAAGTCTTTCATAATTTCGTTACATGTCCAGTTTTTAGATTTTCATTTTATTCTCCGCTGTTAACGAAGTCCTACGATTTAAAATCGAGTGTGTTACCGTTTTCGTTCTCTGTGGAACGTTTGTTTGGTCCTGGATGAATGGCGATGCACGGAAGATGGCTATAGGTGCGATACCACTGAGGCAATCACTAAACTACATGAAGCACAACACTTGATACTTGCAAATGTTGCCATTTTTGTTGTTTTCATGGGTTTCTGTAGATTATAAAAAAGAAAAAGAAAAACGAGCGTTGTCTACGAAAGTTTGAGCCTCGCGCGCGTTTGGTGGGCCTGGACTAATGTTAATAATGAACACTGGCAGTAAACTGACACAATGAAATTTTATGTAGGGTCTGAAGTGGAAACTGGAATTGGAATAGCTAATTCAGAATTGTCGTAAACTATCTTTCACCAGATGGTGGTGGTATCTATTATTTCTGGTTATAGCAGATCTCTTTTATGTTCTAAGTTGAAACTTTTGAATATTGGGTTCAATTCCCAATCAGTCAAGGATCTTCCCGGGTTGGAAATTTTGTTGACATGCCTTGGAAAAAACTTTGGGTCTGAAGTTGAGACTATGACTATGTCAATGTCAATATGGATAGGAACATTGTTTGTTTTTTCGCAGTTTATGCCTATTTTTAATGTTCTATTGATATATATTTATGCCTGCAACAGAGCCAGTTCGCTTTGTTTTTGTTTTTATAATACTGGCTTCTTGATATGTTTGAAAATAAATATTATCTATAAGATAAATCGTCCTGCTCAAACCTTTGTAGGGGTATGAGG
The DNA here is from genome assembly GCF_029784135.1 of Toxorhynchites rutilus septentrionalis. Lineage (NCBI taxonomy): Eukaryota > Metazoa > Arthropoda > Insecta > Diptera > Culicidae > Toxorhynchites > Toxorhynchites rutilus. Next base: position 59,493,145 of record NC_073745.1, read on the forward strand.
CGGGCCATCATCATCATCATCATCATCATCATCTTCTAAAAGATATGATGAAGTGGTTATGGAATGTTAAATAACGGGGGGTGCTGGTGGGACAAATATTTAATCGCATGTGGCCGAGTTTGTGTGTCAAATGCGAAAAAGACCTCCGGGAGCGCGATGAATACTCAGTGCAATGCGTGTATTGAAAAAAAGAGAATATCGCTTGTTCGTGTATTATTCTCGCAAATGCAAGAAAGAATTGCTGCTTCTAGAACTGCTGCTACAAATCCAAGGGTTAATGATTTATCCTTTTCAGGCTCACCGAAATTTTCCAATGAAGAGTAATTTATGAAATTTCTTTGCATTTATCAATAATATCCAAAATGATTTACAAGCGAATTCAATAAAACGACTTCGTAGTCCTACGTACTGAGCGGTCGTGTCTGGGATACAACCCCGTATATTTTTTTTCTTGAGATAAACAATTGAATCATTGTTAAATGTCAAACATTGTCCAAACGCACTATGTGCTTGGTTTTGATTGGTCCAATTAGTGCTCTTCAAATGGTTCGGACCAAAAGGAGCAACCAGAGTAACACGGGAATATAACTTGCATACAAGCAAATAATTATATTGCAAGCCACTCCCCTTGTGATTTTATCGCCAGTGGAATGAAATAAATTTGGTTGTTGCCTTCCGGAAGCAACATTCATTTTTTCTAATTGCAAAGCAGAGCTGATGTGTTAATGCCATCGTTCTAGCATATAGCGGTAGTGGAAAAAGCAGTAGCGATGGCAACGGTAGGGTCGGCAATCGACTTCAGGGCGTCGACTACCTTGAAAAACTTTGAAAATCAAGGAATATCAGGGGATTCAAACAGTGTCAGGAAAAATCAGGGAATTTCGTCACCAATCTGGAAAAAAAAAATTTGACTAATTAGAATTTTGATTATTACAGTAATTAAAAATTTTTGATGATAATCTTTGATTATAAGGTTGTACAACATTTTGTGCGAAAACTTGGAAGAATCGATGCTGAAAATCGGATTGGAGATAACTATCCAGCAGAATAAAGGTCCAAAACATACGCGTTTTCCCGGTCTACCAGCATTAAACCCATGTGATGGTCACCATTTTTTTTTGCTTGAAACATGAACAATGAATATAGTAAAAAAAAGTTAACAATTTGACGATTTAATTGGGTATGTTTTCTTTCGATTGCATTATCCACTCGCTTCCTTCCGACGCAACGAGCAATCTTTTTGCCTAAATTCGGGCGTTAGATCATAATGTGTGTTGATGCGTAAAATGAATTATTCTCCATTTACCGATAATAGGCATTAATTTTATATTATATTGTATGTTGTCCAATCAATTTGTGCTCAATTCATGTTTTTATCGTGTAGGTTTTTTTTTTTTTTTATTTCTGTATTATAGTGACTTTCAACACATTTGGCTGGTTCGTCACTTTTACCTTCCATTTCGGAAGAATGTCGGGAGTGAGAATTGAACTCGTGACCCTTAGCGTGAGAGGTATGGATGTTACCGCTACGCCAGATCGCCTCCGCGATATCGTGTAGGTCTCACTACTAACAATTTGTGTAATTCTGGTCCAGGATGTCATAATATCGAGTATGTTGTTTGGTTAAGTAAAAATGCAATAAATGAATTTAAATGGCTGCTGATTTAGAAGATCGAAAGGGTATACCTACGTAAATCAGATTATGATAGCTTGAGTAGTTGAGTAGATAATGCTATTTTTATCTATAATATATTTTTGTAGTCATACATTGATTTGACTCAGTCTTATATTTATGTAGGTCTTAACTATTTAGACTTGTGTTTTTTAAACTGATACATGATGACTCTTTGTCTTCTTCTGCATAATTGAATAAACAGAAGAAAAGGGTAGTAATGGCTTTAATGGTATTTTTATGTACATTTTTGAACAGAACGCGGTACCGAATTCTACCACGTTATGTCATCTAACCCGTTTAAAGGATACAAGTACATACAGGTTTTTCCAGGAAAAAAATACAGATTTTGAACAATGAAAAACTCAATTTAAATGCAATTACTACACACAATCACAGTCCTATGTCAAGATCCCGTCCGTGCCCCTAGGCTCAGACCCATCAACTTTTTATTTACTTAAGTAGAAATAAATAATAATTTGAAAGAAATATAAGTTTTCAAAGTGTTCAAATTTTGATTTATATTGCGGGTGGTTTTTTTTCTGTCGGTCACTGTGCCCTTCATGATAACTTTGTACTATATTCAAAAAAAAATTCTTATCTTGTACGTCACTTCTCGGTCGTCATTTCACTCAAGCAGCTCAACTTCTTGTACTAGCAAATTAAATTATCGAAACCTTCACAGATATTTGAGAGTTGCTAAAAAACTACAGAACTAGTAGTAAATTAGATTACTAGTCTTGACGAACCAGCCAAATGAGTTGAAAGTCACTATAATACAGATAAAAAAAAAAAAAAAATTACTAGTCTACATGTCTGAATATTTTCTTGATAATTACTGGAAAATCATTTCGCTCGCAGCTCTTCAGTTGAAAAGTTCATCTGTTTCATAAAACAGATTGTCTCTGCCAGTCTACTAAAAAAATTCTATATAAGAAGAGGCATTGGAGAGCATTGTCACCCTAACTAGCGTTGGCAAAAAACATTTCATCTTTGGCAGAAATGATGCCATTTAGTGTGCTGGAGAGTCAAATGCGCAAATAATGAGCTGTTTTAAAAGCTTAAAAATGGTTTGTATGTATGCGTGCAGACATCCCTTTCTGTTTTCTTTTCTCATTTCATTTGGGATTGTGTCAAAAAAAAAGTCCATACAACGTCGATGGGGATCGAACCAAGGCCGGCTGGAATGCAAAACTATTTTACACGACCACGCTATCCACATGGCTAATGATGCTTCAGCAGTTGTTCGGCCAATACGTGATAATATTGCACCTGATTATAAAATGAAGCTGGGAAGTGTTTTCTAAGAGTAAAAAAGGAGCGCATGAAGGAGAACAATATCTATCTCGGTCTGAGCCGTGTATGTGGCAAAGTATGCGGGAAGCTTATTTGTCTTTTGTTTCACTCGCTCGTATTAGTCTTATATTGCTGTACCATGTATATTACACAAATGCTTACCAGTATTTGTGAGTAATGACATTTTCTGTTATGTTATGTCTCATTTAATGTCATAAATCGGGATGAGAAAACATGAGCTAAAATCAATTTTGGTTGTAGCAGTCACGTTTACATTGCACCACTGGCGCTGGCAGCCGGTTAACCCATGTTGGTCTTCTGCACAATATTCCGTCTTGCTGTTATCATTTGTTTCAGTGAGTTTACTTAGAGTGCAATTACAAAACGATCATTAGAACATAAAATGCTCGGATAAATCAATGTTTCAATTCGCTTTATTCGGATTTTTCGTCAAAGAAATTTCTTCGGACTTGCACTGTGGCCACGCGTTTCCTACAGCTTGCCACTCAGAATACATTCAAGGCGTGTTATTTGACATTAGAAATTTCAAATGAGCATTGCTGATAAAAATGGCGCAAGTGACACCTATGTTGAGACAGCGGGCCCTATTATAAAAATCGAGTCGATAAGAGTTTTGCTCGTTGACTCTATTTTATTATTATAGAGACCGAACAAGTCGATAGCATCGATCGAGTGAAAGCTATTGATGCAACTGTCAGAATTTCAGAAACGCTTAAGTATATGCAATTTGCAACACATGAAGTTCGAACTCGATTTACAAAATACCAAATTTAGCTTGGTGTGATAGTGATAGGGATTGCATCGACTTTTCAAGTCGATTTTCATAATAGGGCCCAACAAAACTACCTCTGGGAACGTTAGTGCTATCCATGAAGAAAATGTGATGCGGAAGGAGCGTGCATGAAGGAAAAGGAAAGATTTTATTATTGGGATTTTGTTTACTGATCGTGGAAAAAGAGCAATAACATTTTGTGCCAGAGTCAATACAGTACTGCGGTAGAATGATTATTAAGAAATGATTTGTCAATGAGAGTTATTTTCTGGTGACAATGTTTTTACAATTCTAAGATGTTGTCTTTTCTTCTTGGAAGAAATAATTTTGATTCAATTATTCTTCATAGAGATCACTCAACGATCCCCGCTTATAAATTTGCGGTTGTGTTTAGGTCGTGTTTTTCCTATACAACAAACTGATTTACGTTGCAACTTGTTTCTCTTCCAGCCATTTATGGGAGGTCCACGGTATCCACCAGGTCCTCGGCCCGGAGTCCGAATGCCACAAGGAATTGGAAACGATTTCAATGGTGTAAGTATCCAATATTGAGTTTTAATGCTGAGAAGGTGATCAATTATTCGACCTCTTCGTTACGTTTTAGCCTCCCGGACAACCAATGATGCCAAATAGTATGGACCCCACGCGGCAAGGTGAGTGTTCATCAGTACCATTCTTAGCAACAACAAAAATCCCAAACAATAACGATAATACCTCGTAGCGAGTACTAGGTTTTCGAAACACTTCCTCTCCCCCTCTAAAACCACCCCCTCTGTCCCCTTGTATTGCAATTTGAATTAATAATAATCAGTAGTAGAACAGTTATTTCGGACCATTCCATCTCGAGTGCTTTTGAAATCTGTTTCCGTTATTTTTCCTATATATTTTTAAATTACTGTTAGCATCGTTTCTCTATCTCGGCTGGGATTCATCTGAGCTTAAGTTTTGTTTAGATATTTATCTGATCCATTAACTAATTTTATTTTAATTAGAATTAGTTTTTTTCGTTAGTTGCTTTCTCTTATTTATTAGAAAAAATACACAAACACACATTTCCGAGAAGGATGAATGTTTTTTTTCATTGGTACTTCCGAAGAAACCGCCACATTCCATCTGCCGAATGAGATGATGTATAAGGTTTTAATTGTGATTGATTTCGCAATCAAAATTCATTTATCTCCCCTCCACCCTCAAAGTAAATTTCCTTTTCTTATTATCACACTTTTCGATGATCCGCTCTGCAATCTGTCAAGTTAGCCCTAACAAAAACTCCTATTGCCCCGCGCTACTAGAAATTATTTGTAACACTCTAGAAATGAGAGCGAGAGTAAGAGAGAGGCAGAGAGAAAGAAATGAAGAAAGAAAGTGAGAGAGAGAAAGGAAGAGCGAGAAAGAAGAATAGAGAGAAAGAGGGAGAAAGAAAGAATAGCCTTCCAATTAATTAATAAAAACCAATCAATTTTCTTTTTTTGTTCTTTGTTCTCTGTTCAGGTGAAGCTGGAGACTTTGTAGCATGGCAAGGTAGGCAGATTAATGTCGCGCTTGTCTGCTACTTATTTCCCACTGTCTGTCCCTAATCACCCCCCTTGAAACTCCCTTATCTATTTGTTTTTTTTTTTCTCTAAAAATATGATTGTTTCATCTTCATTTTTGATAATATCCCCTGTCCCGCCGTTTTAATTTTCGATATTTAACGAAAAGTGTAAATGTATCCCTGTCAGCGTGTAATGTAAACGAATACTTCTAAAAATTTTACAGATTTTACTTTTTTTCCTTTTTATTATTTTTTTTCTTATTTTTTTCTTAAATATTTTTCACACTTGTTTTGTTCTTCTCGCTTATTAGCTTATGTTTACATCGAATGTATTCATTAATAACGCCAATATATCATCATTTTTCGGTCCTGTTTCAAACGTATTCTCCCGAGAACATCTTGCCTTGCTTTCTAGTTAATTTTCTGCCTTCTTATACTTACTTCCCATTTCGTATACATCGGGGAGCAGTAATTAAGTTTGCATACACTTAAAATTCTCGAAAGTAAAGTTCGATTTACACTTATTTTCCTAAAAATGTCGTTCACTAAACACTAGGATCCCTACTGCCGGTGTGTGTGTGTGTATGTGTGTGTTATGCGTACATGTGTACGTGTGTTTGTGCAGTAGGATAAATTTCTCTTTGATGTTTTTGAATGCTACTTTCGTTCACTTTTATGACTCCCCATAGATTGATGAATGGGGATGATGAATAGCACGAACTCATTAGCTGTTGCTGCTGCTGCCCGTCGAATCATACGAACGCGCACACATACACACACATATTCACTCCCGAGCATCACAACAGATGATCAAAGCGAGCCCGAGGAACCCATTTTCAAAAGTTCTCCCTCTCCTCTGACCCACAATTTCCCTTCCCTAACTCCACCCATTGCTTTCTCCGTTGCGCGCGCTCTTTCATTCCGGATAGATAGAAGTAAAACAGGCCTTTCGATTCTGTTTAATTTCGGTCATGTGTTTATGCTTTACTTGTATTTTTTCTCGTTTCAATTTATTAAGTTCATTTTTTTTCGGACGAAACTTAATCACTTATGTGTGTGCTTTCAGGCGGTAATGGACATTCGCAAATGCCCCACTCCGCATAGAATCTCCCGCTCCCATCGCCCTCGTTCTCCCTCCACCCATTTCGGTTTTGATATGAATGCTTACTCTTCTATACCCCACCCCCTCTACGTGTAGATGGATTATAAATTGATTTTATTGGGATTTCAACGTTTGCTCTTAGTTTTCACATGGAACATTTCCTCGATTTTAATTGATGTTCGTATTTTTTTTGTGTTGGTTCGTTTGTTCGTGTCGCGCTGGAGATCGTTTCGATGATTCGTTGCCGTGAAACAAACAAAAAATATGGTGGTAATATTTTGGAGTGATAGTATTTAAAAAACTACTGTAAAACGCAAAAGTTTGCAAACATTTATGCCGAACCATGGTATTTAGAGCGTTTTTGCGATTTTCCTAAGTTCTCCCAGCAATTAATAAATTCATTGTAAGCTATGACATTTTTTGTATACGAGTCAGAACATATGGTCTATGGGGGACTTTGTCGAAAAAGTTTCTAAAACTGTCCTGAACCTTTCCCGAAGTATTTGAATACAATTTCAATGCATTAGGAGTCTTCAGTACGCAATACCTTGTTTTTCCTTGTTGGGTGTGAATCATTGCGTCCATTGTTTTCAACTGTTGTGGTATGCTCAATTTTTTTTTTGCTACTGCGCTTCAAGCTTATCTACTGTTAATTGATGAAGAAGTGAACTGAAATTTATTACGAGATAGGTGCCAATCCGGAATAATCTGTCTTATGAAATTTATAATCCTGATCGGCGACACAAACCAAACTTCCAAAATAGCCTTATCAAGATGTTGAAGTCGGCATCTTGCTAGAGCTCCGCAGTTGCAGAGCAATGGATCCGAGGCTTCGCTATCGGCATTACAAAAGCGACAAATATCATCTTGTACGAAACCTATGTTTCGAAGATGGTATTTGCTATACAATACGCAATACTTTACTAGTGTGATTCAATTATTTTGGTTAAATTTATTTAATACATAAATATGAAATCACACATATTGATTTTTTTTATGAAACCTCCGATTTCATGTACACCTCCTTAATGGGTGATCTTTCGGTATTTTTTCGAAGATCATATTTGTCCCATACATTTATTGACACCCTAGAGTACATATCAGAACACGATTGGCGTCGATGTAAAATTAATTAGAAGATCGAAGCCGTACACTCTTGTAACCTTCCAAAAAGCAGTCTGGAAAAATTGAAGGTAACCTTAGCATTATCTCTTTAGCCTACGATTAAATTTTCAAATAAAATAAGTAAAACAAACTTATTAAATTAAACGGTTTCTTTGTGATTAAACATAATAATAATAAAGATAATGTACTAAAAGCTAGAAAATAATTAAGCAAGTAGCAGTTAGCAGTTATCTTACCTCTTCCTTCATTAATCAAGGACATTGATGAGACTAAAATAAAATCACGGGGCATATGATGGAACCATTAAATGCGGATAATGGAGATTCAACGTGCCCCGCGATTTTATTCTAGTCTCATCAATGTCCTTGATTGCTACAAAATTGCTGAAATATTACATTGTTTCAATGTTCAATACTATGAAATTTGATTTGAAGATTGATCATTTTTCGGCGTTTCGATGCCTTGTTTGCAACGTTCTCACTATGCCTCATCCCTCGACAACTGTCGAGGGACTTTTTTCTGATCATAATCAGAACAAAAATAAGCTTTGAAATCGGCTCTGCAACAATACGATGAACGCTATTTTGAGATCAAAAGATTTGATAGTGGCGCACCTCGAAAATTTTAATAAGTAATGGTGTGCAACCTAGATCCAGAAAAACTATGTACAAGCATCATCAAACACACGAATGACTTTCAAATGCAATTGTAGTATTTGTAGTAAATAAATGAGGATTATTTTCATGCTAATAAATAGATTTTTCTCTACAACGAATATTTTCGATGGTACAGATTTTTTGAAGGAAGGGTACATATGAGAAAGATTTTTAACCGCTCTGGTACAGATTAAATTGTGAATTAAAAACAACATTGGGAACAGAGTTGAGAACTTATGAGAAATAACGATGAGATTAGTAAAACTAGGGGTATGTTATATATGTGATACAACTGCAAGGTTGACGTAGGACTACTGTTGATCAAGTAATCATTTGTTTGAAATTGCATCAGAATTAATTCTCAATGAATTAATATTTCGAAAAATCTCTGAAAAGTCGTAGCAAGTGCAAGCATAAAGATTTGCCCGCCCGTTCAATTCGGTAGCAAAATAGAAACGGGAATAGCCAGAGCGTGCATAGTTGACCCATCGAACGATCATGATTGAATTTATTTTTTTTGATTCCAATTGTTTATTTTCAAAGTTTATTTTAAATTGGATTTTAACTTTGCATTTCCTTCGCCTCTAATTAGGTACAAGACAAACGACACACGGGAGGAAGAAAAAAAGCTTGTGCATTTTATGTTTCGAACAAAGTGATTATCATATCACTTCGTTTTGCCGAAAAATAATTGTCAATGCTCAAAAGAGGAATCGATTCCTCCTCGGAAATACCCAGTGCAAATTAGAATCGATGATCGATTGCGGCATTCGTAAACATATAATTTTATAACGCTGGTTTCAGCAATGTGATTTTATTGATATCTTTCATCTGTATCGAATTATCATGGATACTTCGATTCTTGCTAAATGCTCTGTTCAGTTTGGCTGCAGAAAAGAAAATGAATTGGGAGAGAAAAGCATAATGCATAGACGTGGAGCGTGACCTTCCTAATTATGGATTTCCGAACAGACGGAAGTTTATATACAGATCTAATTAATTTCAAATCAATTTTCAAGCTACTGAAACAAGTTTTCGGGTCAATAATAACAATGAAGTGATTATCATACCCCTCCGTTCAACCAAAATGAAAGACGTAGTCCTACGTCAAAACTCAACAATTTACAATTTCCCGAGACCGACGACTAGCCAAGTAATCCGAAATAGCGTAGCCGGCGCCAATTTATTTACATGTTCTATATAATTGTTGTTTTTTAAACATACAATAAACAATCCACATTTCAAAGGCATTTTATTTTGATTTTCAACATGAGGGTCACAAAAAAAACTTTAAAAAAAGCTTAGAACATTTGTACTTTCCAGGCCATTCATCTTGTACCGTCATGGAATTATTTAATGAAATAAATTAATTGAATATTATTATTAAAAATTCAACAACTGATATTCATCCTGAACTTCGATGACAATCCCATAAAATCCACTCGTGCCATACATATGTCTGGTATGTGGTAGTCTTGGATTTGGAAATCTTGGTAGTAGTCCCAGTTCTAGGAAAAACGCTTCAGCTGGACCTGATGTCCCCAACCAACATTTTTTTTCTACGATCAAAAAGGTCGGAAAGATCGGAAAGAAAAAACCTGTTATCACAAGTTTTTGGGATATAAAGAATCGATCCAAAAAATCGAAAAATCGGAGACGAAAAGATCGTACCGTATCTTCATGTTTTGACTGTAGAATGGAAAAATCTCGTAATATGTTTTTCGTGCAAAATCAGTTTGCAATTAATACAATATATGGTTGAAGATCTACTTAGGGGAACTGGGAGTAAGCCCGGCCCCCTAAAGTATAGCTTTGCTTTGTGAGATCCTGAGGGCACATATTGTTATGTTTCATTCAAAGATTCATTGTCTAGATCATTTTCCATGCAATTTAAGAAATATCAGTGCTTTTAAACGGCAATTTTGCAAGTGATAGTCCATTATCAAAGCTGACATAAAAACAGAGTTCACCAATCAGTGCGGGTGAAACCGACACCCCAGGGGGGTAACACCGGCACCCTCAATTTGTCAACAAATATACTTGACACCAGCTGAACCAGTTTGATTGTGGCAACCGTCAAATGGGTGGTGTTCTAATTCTAGATACCGCTATTGAATATGGCTCAAATCGCTCGACTGATTCCGGACATAGTGTCGGAACAAGCTCCGGTGAACACGGAATATGGAAAAGAAAGGAATTTGATATTAGGTGGCATCTGAAACCACACCACAATTCAATTACTAGGTCAATGAAATCTAGGTCCTAGTTTCGAGCTTTCACAAAACGTGATCCTGTAATGTTGACCTGAGAATTCCAAAGTCTTGGAAGCACGATTGAAAGAACTCCACCAACGCTAGCCTCTGTTGCAAGGGGTGGTTCTCCTGGGACCCACTCTCAAAATTCGATTTCCTTGGCAGCGGTGAGGCATCTGAAATAGATGAAAAATATGTCCCAATAATCTTCAACTGGCTGGAAATCATGCCGGGCTTACTCCACTCAAAGGGTGGCGGTCTTACCTCAACAGCATACATTTTTTAAGGAAACTATTTCTTGCTTTAATTTAAATCATATTGAATCCCAGTGATAGTTAACAATCCAGGGGACAAACTGTAGAACAACGAAAAAGGATTTGAAACCTCGTTCAAGAATAAAAGCTTAAAATCCACGACCGAAAAATTACATCCGGTTGCACATCATCAGCACTCGCGTTTGTTTTGATTAATATTTTAACAATTGACGAATCACGGTGGGTTGGATTTGATTTAAAACGTCTAAAATATGTACAGTGTTCAAAAACATTGTTAATTAGAGTTTTCAAGTATAATTCGAGGGGTGCCGGTCTTACCCTCAGTTCTCCCAGTTTTCCTCTCGATGAATGATTTTTTTGGAGTTAATACCAGAAATATCGCAATGTTACGAAAATGGTGAGCCTTCAAAACTCTTGGAAGATGGACGATGGCGCACGGGTCTCAACAGTGACGTACATGCTTTGATACAAAAAGTTGTGTCCGAAATACGACCGCCTAGTTGATATAGGTTTGCGATAGACTGTAAGTTACATGTTGAATTTAAATATCCACCATGCCGCTGCTAACTTCATTATACTTATGGCGAGCTCTTTAATATTCTTACATTGTCCCGGTGTCTGATTTTATTTGTCTGTGTCAGGAAAACGCTTTACATGGAAGATTGGAGGCTCTAATTTCGACGATTTTTCATAACTTAACTTAAGTTAGTACTCAAATGCTTCTGTGTCTGGCTTGTTGAAAGGTATCCCCTGCTCGAGTAACTCCTCTACCAGGATCATATCATAGCCGGAAGTGCCAACTAAGGATTTTGTTCCATCTATCAAAATGGTTACTGGAGAATATTATCTCAGAATTTTGATGGCATGAATTCGCCAAATTCGACCGGAAGTCACTTTTTTCTTAGCGGCCCAGTAACGTATCTAGGCCGTAAAGCGAGGTATGGGTGTATTAGAAGCCCTAGTATGGAGTATGGAGTGTGGAGCAAAGATTTTTGATCCGGGAAACCGCGAAACTCTTCGGTATACAGGACGGGATCGACTATATGATTATATCTCTGCAGTCATTATAAAACTGCGTATTTCATGATCTTGAAAAGCCAAAATGGCGGCCGCTATAAAATGGCGGATTTCATAATTTTTCTAAACCCAATCAATATGGGTACCAAACGAAAGGGCTTGACTAGTAGAACACAGCTATTTATGAAAAATTTAAATCCAAAATGGCGCCATATATATTGTTTTTCCAAACCTTATCAATATGAGTATCACATGAAAGGGTTTGACTAGTAGAATACAATTATTGATGAAAAATGTAAATCCAATATGGCGGCCGCTATAGAATGGTGGATTACATATTTTCTCAGAACCCTATCAATATGAGTATCAAATGAAAGGGCTTGATTAATAGAATACAATTATTGATGAAAAATGTAAATCCAAGATGGTGGCCGCTACAAAATGGTGGATAACATATTTTCTCAAAACTCCATCAATATGGGCATCAACAGAAAGGATTATATAGGAGTATTATATAATTGGATCGGGTTTGAATGTATCTGGGTTCCAAGAGAAACATTTGATTCGATGGAAAACGTAACGAGATAATTTGTGAAACTATCTAAATACATAAACTACTTAAGTCAAAATGATTTATCTAAAATTTTTTATTTGATATTAGTGTGACAGAGTCATATGTTTGTTTCGCGTCAGCTTCGAATCATCGAAACAGGTTCTTCTAATGTGAAAGCTCTCGCCGGTTGAACTGTATTACCCAAAATACCTATTTCATGCTTCCATAAAATGTTATTTTATCGATCTGTAGCTTAACGTTGTATTTTTCGGAGCAAAATTTAAAAAAAAACTAAATTGTTTTCTTTTTCTTTCCGCCTTTCGTCGCGCTCATCAACCGGTGTACTACTAAAACATATTGCGCGTTACGTTTCAAACAATTCTTGGAATTGATACATGCCCTCTACACAATGAACGACTTCAATTTATGTGTGTCTGTGTACTAACTTATTGCCAATCCATCATCATCTCTAATGACCCGTATCACCTCATCATCATATGTAAAACGCTTCTACTTTTATGTCGCAATCATCATTTCCACACACACATATGAACGTTGTTATGACGGAATAATCGTCAACTGTTCAGGCCCTCCAGGTATGGGTCCAATGAATCCTAGAATGAACCCACCTCGCGGTCCCGGGATGGGACCCATGGGCGCCGGCACGTATGGGCCGGGAATGCGCGGCCCACCACCCAACAGCAGTTTAGGCCCGGGTGGGATGCCTCCGATGGCAATGGCCGGCGGTAGACCCCAGTGGCAATCGAATACGTCGTCGGTAAGTTCCCACTTTTTTCTGCCAATTTATTTTTCCTCCTAAAAATGTCATTGTCATTCCACGCAGCCCATGAACTATTCATCCTCGTCACCTGGCAATTACGGTGGTCCTCCGGGACCCAGCGGACCTCCCGGACCCGGAACGCCGATCATGCCATCACCTCAAGATTCATCCAACTCCGGTGGCGAGAATATGTACACACCAATGAAACCCGTAAGTCAATTTGACCGTTTTCTTGCCTTGTCTTTCCTAAAAAGCTTATCGTTTTAGGAATTCCCTATGGTCGGCGGCTCGGACGGAGGTGGCCCGATGGGAGGTCCCATGGGGCCGAACTCGATGGGCGGCCCGGTACTTAACAACGACGGTCTGGATGGTATGAAGAACAGCCCGGCGAATGGCCCCGGAACGCCCCGAGAGGACTCCGGCAGTGGAATGGGTGACTACAACCTTGGCGGCTTCGGTGGACCTGGAGAGAACGTAAGTTTCGAATCGTTTTGAGAGTCCGTTTTCTTTCCCCATCAATTGTGCTAATTGGAGCTTGCGTGCGGGGGAAGCGGCGTGGTCATCGCGTACCCACCTGTCTGGTCCCCCCCTCATTGCTCTCACAGTTTTCTATTACTATTATTATTTGTTTTGTAACAACAACTGAAAAAAACAACACGAAAATTTGATATTCCCTTAGCGAAGTGATTCTCTCGATTATTTTTAATTTACCGCATTACCTTACGCCGGTTCCTAATTTTATTTTCATTTTTAGTTTTGTTTTCAATTAGAGGTAAATTTACTCGGTGATGGGTGTGACTAATTCCATGAGGAAAAAATAATTTTCGTTGTAACTAAAATTGAATCCTCCTCTCCGACTTCCGATTCCTGTATTCTCCTTAAACAATGAAAAGCAACGTCTCTCCACTACTAATATATCCCCAAATCCTTTTGTTCAAAAGTATCATCATCCACAACAAAACTGGTTTGTAAATAGTAGCGACAAAATTATGTTTTTTCCTCTCTCACTTTTGTTCGTTCTTAACCATCTTTTCTATGTTTGCTTAAGTAGAAGTTTTTTTTTCAATTCGAACGAAAGAATCACAAATGAACGCAAAAGTCGTGTTTAGTTAGAGGTGATATTTTGTCCTGTTTGTGTTAAGTTGAAAAAGGCATTATTTTCATCGCCCTAAAGCAGAAGACGATGAGAGAGTTGGACGAATGAAAAAAAAACAAACAAAAAAAAAAGCTATTAGGGTTCATGTACATAACATATTAGCAGCGAAACACACACACACTCTCTAGTTTTTAGAGGCGAGAAAGCGAACTAAACAAATCAGAATCAATGCATAACTAAACTAAAGCAAAACAAAAAAAAAATATGCAAAAGAAACAAGAAATAGCGGCAGGTTAATTTTATTATGTTTCTCTCAGTGAAGTTTGTAAGAAAAATCTCCTTCTCTTCTCTTTATTTTTATTATTTGAGTTTGTTGTTATTGTCACACACATACGCAATACTGTATTGGTTTTTCGATTGAATCTTTCAATTTCCGTTTCATTTTGAGTGGTGGGTGTGTGTCCCCAAGCGCACGCACGCACCACGCATACATGTATCAAACACATCCCCCCTCAGGAAAAAAAAACCACGTACACGAGTCCGAGTTCCGTTAAAATTTTCTTTTTCTTTTCATTTTATGTTTCCACCGGAGTGTGGTGCCTGTTTTGTATTTTGTAACGGAAATTTGAAGCGAAAAATGCTTTTCAAGTACAAAACACGGCAACACAAGTTTATCAATCAATCCCCTCTCTACATTTGCGTCCGTTTTTATGTTCGGTAATTCATGATTAACTTTGCACCCATTATTATTATTATTATTATTATTATTATTGTTTAAGTTGTTTCGTTAGGATGATATGTGTTTTTGTTGTTGTAGGGAATAAAATGCACATCTGGACAATTCTGTTCATTGTTAATATTGGGAATGAGAGAAAACTATGTTGTGTAAATAATGTGTACTCTAACCCATATGCATCTGCGGTCTGGAACATTCCGGGAAAAACTATCGTTGTGAAAGTGTTTCAGTATTTTTATGTATTTTTTTTTTGTTCTCAGAATGTGTTACAATTGTGGTCGTTGCAGCTATGATCATGGGGCTTGGCAGGGTCATTGTTTGACTTTATTTCGGTTCTAACCTAAAAAAGAACATCCCTAAATTAGAAACGGGTCTGCGGTATCATTTCATCAGACGAAATATGGCTCGTGATGAGTCCTGTTGGGCCAAAAACGACCATCGAGTCTTGCTCTTGGTGCATTTGCATGTCACAAGTTGCACGAACGCCCAGCAGAGTAACGTTTGAGTTTGATCTGCTTTGTAAGAAATTGTGTCACAGGTTGAAGGGTGATAAAATACCCAGCAATCATTAAATCGTATAAAATGCAATAATTGGAGGTGATATATTAATATGTCATATTATATGTGTATATAAAGCGGTATATACGATATACGATCCTTCTTACACTGATATGCGATTTGACCTTGCAATGTTACATAAAATGAATATAATGTACGAATATAATAACGCACATTATCATACCGATATACGGATTAATCCATCAGTGATTTGCAAAATTGTTGCTTTGCATTTTATACGATTTCAGATACACGTGATGCATTGTTTGATTGATATTTTATACGGTTGCAATTTGATACGAATTTATATGCTGTAGGTTTGGGTTGCTTGATGGTTAATTTTCACTTAAGGGGGGACCCCGGTCTGGAAAATCGTTTTTTTTTGTTTTTTGCGTTTTTGTGAAGCTAATGCTCTCAGAAATGTTGTCCTAAAAGAATTTATCGATGATTTCGTTGGAAAGTTATATCCAAAAGTATGAAGTCACCTCAGGGGATATAGTATTGCTGTACGAAGTTTTAAACGCGTTTTTCTCGAAACCATGTTTTTTCAATTGGTAGTATCGATATCTCAGGATCTTCTCGACCGATTTGGCTGAAATTTTTTATCTGCATGTAAAAATGGATTACCTCAAGCGTTACATAGCCGTTTTTGATATCTCATATTTTCGATTTTTTATGAATTTCTAATAAATTTTTCAAAATATTCATCGGATTTTTTTTTCTAACACCCCGTTGCTTCCGAACCAATACCATCAGCAAGGTACCTATTTTCAAACAGCATCTACGCATCCAGCTGGCAACAGCGTAATAATAATTATTCGTGCATACGAAAAAGGGAAATACATCTTCAAATACACCTTAAACAATAACCAAAATAACCGAACACTTCACTTTATGCTTAACATCCGAAAACAAAATCACGAAAATTCATTATTTTTCGACCTTCCAGACAGGGGTCCCCCCTTAACACAACATAAACGGAATGGTAAAGGATGACATCGTTAATCTTACCAGTTCCTTTTCTGGAATGCCGTCAAAATATTTGCATGCGATAATGTTTGCTGCTACGATTCGTCACGTTGAGTGAGATTCAGACTTTGTAGTTCAATGTAGATCATAATCCAGAACCAGAACTTGTATACAATCAATCACAGGAACACTCGAAATCTAGCTGTAGAGTTTTGTCCGATCGTTACAGTTTAGATTGTTGCAGGACTTGTTGTGGGTTGTTCGATCTGCCTCCATATCTGCTCGGAAATGATACTGATATCCGACGCAGTGTCTAGCTGGAGACTGTTCTGTATGCCGTTTACTTCCGCATTCATATATCTCCTTCGCATCTGAATGGCTTTCTCCTGCATTCTTCTGGTAAACATCCGTTTGAATGAGTGCCGTTGGCCTGGAGATTTTAGCTGTTTGGCGCTAACGCAGTACCCGTCTTTGTAGAACACCTGACCACGATCCTTGCATCGGTTCTTGAGGGAAGCGCATTCTTGTGAATAGTGCATGGCGCCACAGCTCCAACAAGGTGGTTATTAGACCAGTATCTCTATTTTTTTGGGGATCTTTTTATTTTTTTAACATTTGTTTATTTATTTAGGCTCATTAGTATTTTAGCTGTAACAGAGCCGGGTTTTAATCGTGTACATGTTACATGTTTATGTTTTCTATCAATTGTTTTCTATCAAATTACACAGTAGCTATTTTTAGGCGTAAGAGTATTCCATCTACTCCATTACATATGGTAAATTATACCGTAGTAGCCATTTAGGCGTAGGAGTGTTCCTTCTGCTCTTCCATTTTTCATCAGACCGGACAATGGAGACAGGTTGATATGATCATTGTTGTGTTATTAATACCACAACAGCCCAGTATTTTTTTTTCTTGTTGCAAGCAGAGCTTCCCCAATAGCATAGCTTGCATGTTGATTATTGCTTGGACATAGTAATTTTATAACAACACATGATCCTCCGAAATATCCCCTAGGTTGAATTCGACACAGAGTTCGCTCACCCGGTAGGCAAATGTTTTGTAGTCTTCGGCGGTTTGCTTCGTGACATGCAAGCACCATTACCATTTGCCGATCACTGACTCTGGGAGGGGATCTCCGTAACCTAAATGGTCGCATATCAAGCGAACGGTCTTGATCGGCCTTTTTCAAGGCTAGAAGCGAAGGTACTTTATAGTTTGAAGTCTTTATGATAGAAAAAAATCGAATCATCAACTCTGGGATACCGAATAAACTCTTTAGTTCACTCATCGTGTCTTTGAATTCCACCTCGTTGGTCACGCTAGTACCAACCAGTACACGTGACGGGACCCGTTATTTGTAATGTGGTAGGGGTATGTCTTGCGTTACGTAATGGAAGGGAGAGGATCCAAAATTTGTACTGTTAGCGTTACGTAGTTTTGCACAGTGCACAGTGAAATATTGAAATATTGCAGCGCAAGCTCCACCCCTGTGTGATATATTTTTCAGCGAGCCAGCAGCGAAGCGATCAGTCATTCTCTAAACGTTGAGTAGTTAACATCAAAAAAGCAGGGTAATTCAACCCAACATCAGTAATTAGGACGGTCGGAAAGTAGCAACATTAACAGAAATAGCCTCAGCAGCGCAAGAACATCGGCAACAGTAGTAAATGAGTTTCAATTTTGCTCTCACAACCTGAAAATACAATGCGTGTGTTTATGCTTCGCTCCTGTCTCCAGCGTGTTCTATTTCATCGTTTACCAAGCAGAAGCAGTTGATTTATTAGTTCTTCTTAGAACTATGTTTCCAAAAGTGTTTCCGCTGAGGACATTCAAGTTCAAGCGTTCAGAGACACTTTTCCATCGATTAACCGTGCACCTCCTGACCAGAGACTTCGTTCTCGTGCTATCGATCCAAAACAGATAGTGATCCAATTTCGGTCGAAGCATCGGATAGATTTTCATTATGAAAATTGTAATTGTAGATAGTTGCCACATTATGTACAAAATTTAAGAAAAAATTGGAGAGGGTCGGACCAGCGGTCAGTCAATTCTGCGTGAAAATGCTCTTCAATAGCACGTCTAACAGAAACCACTGTGATCAACAAAATGCGCGTTGAATTCTCAAGAGATCAGTTGTAGCTAGTGCAATTTACACTATAGTCGCACTAACCACATGTATTCATTTCAATGGAAATAGGTGGGTTGATAGCCACGAGAAAATCATTTTATATCTTTTGACTTTTCAGTTTTCATTTTTCAACATTAGTAGACACAGACGCAGATAGTTTGAGGCCGAGCGTTTTCATCCAGTAGAATCACTTATTTGTGCCTCTGCCTCTCTTGTGGTCGTTTTTAGCGCAGTGCTCGGCTCAATCGTTCGGTTACAACTTGATAAGTAAAACCGAACTGATACCCAAACATAACCTTCCGAGCGTGAATATTTGACCGAGTAGGCGACGTGAAGACATGGCCGGATGCCAATGACTTTTTTTTCTTTTTTGTTTTGTTGTTAGCTTCAGAATGCATTTTCGGAATATGTACAAAAAACTGTACAGTATAGAGCTAGGCGTGCGTAAGCAAAGCAGAAGACAAATGTGAAGATAACTATTAACTTAGACTCCGCTTTCGCATGAATTTGGAATCTAGTCTCGGTCCAGCCAGCGAGCCGACCCAAGAGATAATTTTCAAGTTTTCAGACTGTGCCGTAGTCACTGTAGGGTTGGGTCCTCCAATTGTTTGGGTATGCGTGTATTTGTAAGTTTGGGTGTCAAGGCAAATTATTATATCTTATATCTATATATTATATCTAATAATATATCTAATACGTGCTCACTTCATCGCGGATGGTTTCATGATTCGATTTATGCTTCATGTGCAATCATGGATTCGCGATATGGAGTTAGCTAATATTCGTCCGAGAGGAATTTATTGCGTAAAATTATTCTATTGAAGAGTTAATAATTCTGCTGATGTGTATTCGGTTCGGATTTCCATTTGCCGTTCTGCGAAAGGTTTTGCATGTATACTTTGTGGAATATTTCTTTGAGAATTATGTCTTTAGGAACGATCGAGACGTAATTTTCTTTTTTGGATATTCAAAAAGTCCAGTATTTCTGAGTCGCTATAGTCAGCGAGCAATCAACAGTACATGTTAATGCTGAGGATGAGAGTTAACTTGCAAATTGTATTGCTTCGTTGCTTTGTGAATGCTTTACGCCGCTCAGTGCAAGCATTTAGTTTATGAACTATGTAGTCTTACGTCTACATAGTCTACATGTAGTCCTTCGATATTACCGGGAGCTTTATTGCGCTCTAAATACATTGATAGCAATTTCGTGGAACGCAGTAACCAAGTCGTAGATACTGATGGTAATCAGGTATGGAGAAAATCGCATCGAAATTCGTTTAACAACACTCATCTCATCCACAGATAAAACTCACCCTTCTATTCTCTGTTTATGCCTCAATTTATTTGAGACAGAAAACATTCCCTCATTTGTCTCTCGGATCCTTCCGAGATCCGTGCGATCCTTCCAAAGGAGTATTCATTCATTGAATGTTGTTTTCCACTCTTTGTTTTGTTATGTTCACTATCAGTTCCGAATGAAGATGGTCGGGGAGTGTAAAATGATTCACCGTGCAATCTCACGATTGCTTGCTGCATTCTTTTCGCCATGATTATTCGAAGCAGATACAAGAGTGATTTATAATTAGGTGTGGAGAAATGAGCGAATGAACTTTTCTATACTTGATGGTAATTGATGGTGTTTTCCACTGAAGTAAAAACATACCGACAAGTTGAACTTTTTTAAGGGTGCACTCAATTTTCAAATCAAATCACTCAAAATGCATAAGATAGAAGTTTCAAAAATTATATCTGTACGTAGAATCTAGTGATTCCAAACTGTTTTTATATAGTGTTCGGTACCTAGACAAAACAGTGGTTTCAATTATTTAATCAACATTTTCGACAGTTGGCTGAACTGGTTTATCTCTGATATTAAAAATTACCGGAACGGAATCGATGAACCGTAAATTTGATACGTAATTGGTTGTGATAGTATCGGGACCATAAACACTATTCTCAATTTCAGCCGTCTGGCATCCCATTTTTGCTTTTATCAAACAAAAACTGTTAAATGTACCACATTTGCTCTTTGCTGTCTTCAATTTTTAACATCCTGTAATTCAAAACTGATGGATCAAACAGGATTCTGTATTTTCAAACGCGAATTTTCACGTTCCTAACGAGCAAAAATCTGAAATGATTTGATCCATACTTCAAAAGGTATCGTTCACCACAATAGTAATGATATTATTGTTTACACAATCTAATATTTTGAAATACTTGTGTGAGAGCGTTGATAATATACGTCATTCGTAGCGAAAGGATTTATTACTGACTACGGGGTATTACGTTGTCATTCTTCTATGATACCTTTGAGCACCGTTAACATCTCAAGTTACGATTTCTTCAATTTCCAACAGCATTGGACAAACTAAAACATTTCGGTCTGTCACATATTGACAAACGCATCAGTCAGGCTTGGTGTTATCGTTTTCTTTTCTCAATCAAACAAATGAAGAGTACCTCTGTGTAGCCGTTGAGAGAGTTTCGAATTAGAAAACAATCAAAATCCTGTTATTATTTCAGTGAAACCTTCCTTATCATCTTGGTCTTGCTAATTGACTATGATTTCAAGGTTTCCGAGTATCAAAATGTGTATTACGATCGGGGCCTTACAATAAGACTCATTGATAAATCGCCGCTCAAAAATTAATCTACTGCAATCGATGTTGCGACTTATTCACGCCGGCCCAATATATTGCTGGCTCTCTTTCCCCTCTAATGAATAATAAATATCTTCTCCTTCTGTACAGACACGCTTCTATTGTTTTATTCTTCAAATAGAAGTGAAGTTTCTAAACGTCTTTTTCAGAACGAATTAAAATCTCGTTCGTTAGGGCAGTTTTTTATTTAAATTAATGTTCCGATGTTGCATTCAAAACAAATATGAACAGTGCTGTGGAAAGTTTTGCTGTAAGGGGTAGCATGAGAAATCAGTTGAAAACGTTGGTGGTATTATAATTGTGAGCGTGACTGCCATGCTCTCCCATTGAAAACATGACATTCAGTGTGTATGACATGCGATTATTTCGGTCATACATTCCGGTAGCCACTGGGTCCCTCAGATGACTCTTGTTCAATTTCACTTCAACGCGGTGAACGCGGTGAAATGAATCAATCGAAAATAACTTTGGCTAAAGTGGAAAAAAAAACAAAAAAAACTTTTTTATTTCTATGTTCCAAAAATTACAAGCCCTGGTGTCGATGATTGTAATAATATGTAAAATGTATTTTAAATTCTCATTTATCATATCAAGCATTGACTCGCCATACAAAATATTATCGATTTGGGTAGGAAACACATTCCTATTTCCAAAAATAATGAATCATAGCTCATTCATTGCAATCGATTGCTGTGGGGGTATTTACTTATCGGTTGGTCTTCTTAAGTCAAAATTCACTTAATTCATTAGCAAAAATAACAGTATTGTCCGTACGTGTGCAACATATTTCTCGAAAACAATTCACAACCGTGTTAGCCAACCTCTATCATTGTTTCGTGTATGTCGTGTACTTTCTCCCTCTCCCAAACTAGCTAGCTAGCTGTGTAAATATCGAAAAAAAAGAAAGAAGAAGCATGTTCTAGACGATTGAAGATTGTGCCATTTTACACAACACACACACGGCAGAAACTCCATTTTAGTTATATTTTACTCGATAGTATAACCTTTCTATTTGCCAAAATTGACCCACAACTGTAGAACGCATAATATCCGCGAACGATGTAAAATACACACAGTACCTTAACACATACTTACCTTCAAGAAACAAACAAAAAAAACCTAAGGTACAAGGCCCAATCGTTTTGGGATCAAGCAAGATTGAGAGATTGAGAAAATGATAAACCGCCGAAAACCGTCCAAAATCGAAGAAACAAACAGTTCACATTAGCACAACAATAACCGTGTTGATATTGAATCATTGACATAAAAATAAAGAGAAAGAGATCGGATTTTTCCATCCCCGTTTCCCCCTTCAAAACTGTTGTAAGGATTATAGACTAAGAAACTGGAGAAGAATAAACACTGATACAAAAACGAATATGTCCAATAATTACCTACTTAAGATCCTGAAGAAAGAACAGCAGAGAAACTAATAACTCATGATTGTATACACACAACACAAGAAGAAAAAAAACATACGAACAAAATCAACTGTCAATCCGCGAGGGTTAGACGGTGTCTCGTCCATTGCGTAATCTTTTATATGGCTAAAACCGCATCGAATTAAGAAGCAAACTGATACGTTTAGTTTAGGAGAGTGATAACATACAGAAGAGATTGAATAAAGAAGGTTATATTTTGATCACTGAATCAAAACGCGTTGATATTTGTTCCTTCCATATCTGGTCGCTAATCCTTTCAGATTGTCACTTGAAGCAAATCAAGCACTGGATTGAAACGAATCTGCTTACTTTCTCTTAGACTCTCGATCTCATCTAATCTCAAATCTTGCTTGGTTCGAAAGAGGAGGGACAACAGACAGTGCGGCAGTCGTTGGTCAATTTCGGCAAAGGTTTTTTTTACCCATTAGAAGTTTGTAAGCCCACTGTTCTTTAGAAGACAAAAAAACATACAAAGCACCCAAAGAAAAAAAAAACAATTCCGGAATTCCACTTGCAGGACCAAACCGAGTCGGCCGCTATACTCAAGATCAAGGAAAGCATGCAGGAAGAGGCGAAACGCTTCGAGAAAGATTCCGACCAGCCCGATTATTACATGCAATAACATCCTCCTCCTAGCGTTTCTATTACTGCAACAACATCAACTACTACTACTGCTGCAGCAACATCAACTATTACTACTACCACTACTACAAGTACTACTTCTTCTGTTGTCGAACAAACTTGTACTGATAACATTCATTTCGCCCCTATGAGTACTTCGACCAACACAACAAACGCCGCTTCTTTCACTACTTCTACCAAATGCAACTGAGTTGTGCTTCTCTATTTCTTGAGGACAAAACACACACACACATACACCAAGCGAGCGGCAACCAGAATGTATAACACACAGTCCTTATGTAGAGTATCTCTTATTGCTTTTATTTCCTGTTATTGGCTCATAAATCCACCTATCGCTAATAAAACAAAATTCTACTCATCAAAAGTCTCACCATATAAACATGCCTCGTGAAGTCAGATTCTGCAAAAATATAACGATCATAAACAAAAACAAAACAACACACAAAAAACAATGCAACCAGAGGTGTGAAAGCCGAATCGTGTCTACTTTTGTTTCTCATTTTCCCGTGTATCCCTCGCAATATAGAGAATATCTATTCTCGGATTTATCTCACGAAATCCAATTTCCGTTGCCCAAATGAAACCCAAAAGAAATAAAAAAAAACAAGAAATAAGAAAAATAGAACGTGTTGAACAATTTGTGAGAAACTGATGCAAATGATGCAAAAAGAATAAAAAAACACACACAACACAACGTATAGGATAATTTTACCAATATCATTAAACGAGAAAACAAAAAAGAAAAGGAAAAGAAAGAAAGAACGAGAGCGTCGATCCGTCGGGAATGCCAACCAACACCTTAAACATAAGACAGCAAACCAAGCAAAAACCGAGCAAAAAAAAGGGAGAGATGCGCGAGTCTATCGATTTGGCAATAGAATCGCGAAAACGATATATGGTAATGAGAAGAAAAAAAGCGAAAGCAAACAAGAAGATACATCTGTGTTAGAATTTATTATTATTATTATTTTCTCGAGCAAGACGTGCAACAACAAACAGAAAACTGGAAAAAAAACAAAACAAAAACCAGGAAGATAGTGGAAAATAATCATTTTTGTGAAACACAAAACATCCGAGTGCGCTCGTCGCGTCGGCGGTCCCCTCGGGTGTCGGGTCGCGACGGGTTTGTGTCGACTTTTGATTTCATCCGAAACGTCCTTTCCGTGCTTTGTTAGATTTAAAGTTGCACTTCGTGGTTACGCTAACATTTACTTGCAGAGATGTCTTCTCTACATCGTGGCGAAACGGAATCCAAAAAGACAAGCATCGAGAAAATTCCTTCTGTACTCCGCTGGCCGAGAACGCACGCAACCGAAACTGGATGTGGAAATTTTTACTAATCCGTTCAGGAATCATCTAACATGAATTTAGAATTTGAAATCCGAAATCGGTATATCGAAGATGGATTTTGAATGCACCCGAACTAGAATTCACGAGCTGTAATTTATGATGGGGAGCTTGAGCACTGAATCCGAATTCGAACAACTCCAAAATTTGTACCAATCTGATCTGCAATCCGGAATCTGAGTTTGTGAACTTGAGCACTGCTTCCGAATCCGAACAGCTCCAAAATTTGTGCCAATCTGACTTGTAATCCGGGGTATGTGTTTGCAACATGAATCTTTGAATCCCAAACACCGTTCATGTCTAGAAGTTCGTACCATGTCTGATCTTCAATCCAGAATCTCATTGTTTAACATAATGCTGGATTTTGTTATGTGCAATTTGAACATTAAATCCGGATCTGAATACATCCCAAGGTTGAAATTTTAGGTCTAGAAATGGAAATATATACTGGACTGATTTGCGGTTGGGAGTCTGATTTCTGGAATATGAATATTGAATCTGAATACACCTCATTCTGAAATATGAAATCTTTGAAACTCGTGTCAATCTAATCAGCAACTCTGTAACATGAGTCTGGAACTTTAAGGTAGTAGCCCGGTGTGACGATCGAAATTTCGACGTTTTTTCATAATTACGAAAATGTCCACGATTGTCCACGGTGTAGGGGGTAGGGGTATAGCCATTGTCCACGTGGATACGTGAAATAAATATCTGAGAAAAAAACAATCACATCTACATTTAAAAATCAACGTAATCTGTTTTTCATTTTCAAGATGTTTTAAACTTTCCTTCATGCTTGTCCTGCATATTTAACAATAAAAAGGTTGAGCTGCCTGATGTTTTTTTTTTCAAATACTTGTCAGTGTGCACACAATGGTAGAATTCGTGGTTTTTGAAGATGCTTAAAATGAAATTGCTACGGAAGTAAATAATCTAACGATTTGCTGTCAGAGAACTAATCACAAAGCAATTTGTGAAGATTTATCAGGTTGATCAAGAGCTTCTCGATAAGTTACCAAATATCCTATGTACAGTGGTGGAAAGAAAAAATTCATGATTTTGTTTTTGAAAATGAACGTATTTCTTACAATGGAAAGGATGTAAACAAGCCATTGTTTGTATTCATTTTCAAGTTTATATAAAACTCCAATTAATTGGATTTTTCCATCCCTTAATCCCATGCCGTATGATTTAATTTCCAACAACAAGGCCCAAACACGAGCACATTGAATCGTCCCGATACTCTGTTGAGTGTGTGCATCTTACTTACGATCGTAGCAGTCCCGCATCATCACACGCCTGAAGCATGTATCCATTTCACATCGATAGAGCACGAGTGCGGTTCGATTTTGTACGTTCTGGCACAGTCTAATCGCAACGAGTGTGGTTCGACGTTATACGTGAAGGGGTTAACGGACGGTTTATTATCTACCCATCGTGAACTCAAACCAACGAACTTAGACAGTTATCAGGTATGCTATAAAGGTCCTCGCGATAGTATTAGTAAATAGCGTGCAAAATAGCGCACACACACTGCACGCTATTTTATACGTGTGAGTAATTTTCGTGTACGATATACAGAAATGTAGCTCACCTGTAGCATATGTCAAACCACGTTGAACTCAAACATCGATGAATGCATACGTGATACATGGGAGAGAGAGAGGAACGAATTAGTTTTGGGGGAAGTCACTCCAAAATGCAATGAAGACAATTTGACTGGGAAGAATGAAATGAGATAGTCGAGTCGTAGAGGGTAAAATGAGATTAAACTCCCGACTGACTGTTTAGTCGTTTTGGCGGAGAAACTGCGTGAAGCAGCCAAAAGTCATTTCCAACTGAATACGAATATAGTCAGTCAGATAGTCAGCTGACTATCCTCAGATGACTATGACTATGCCGAGCCCTACTCACAGGTGCAGCATATCCTAGGATGCTTCGGATTAAAGCGAAGAACAAAGTTTTTTGGGCGTAGATGTTGGTGAACTGCTAGGTGGAGCGTCGTATGAAGAACAGACGAGGTTTTAGCTGTGATAAGCGCAACGCTTCTGTTGAATCTCAATTCGACTCCAATAGTAACTCCAAGACCACACATTGTATAAACAAGTTCCAGTGGCACAGATCAAATATTGTATTGATGTGCTACGGCGACGATCCTATGGGTGAACGAAATCACCTTGCATTTTCCCACGTTGACTCTCATGCCGTTTTCGTTGCACCAAAGTTAAATATCGTCAATGTCCTTTTGAAGGACGAGAAGGTCGGGCGTTGTCACGATTACTCGATACATTGTGGGGACACAAATCGTTGACGTACAGAACAAATAACATAGGTCCAAGCACACTTTCTTGCGGAACTCCTGAAGTGATTGAGAAGACTGCCGACCGCGCAGAACTGATCGACACAAAGGATTGGCGACCGGTCCAGTAGGAAAAAATCCAACCAACCTACCAACTTGGGAATCCCATAGCCCTGAATTTTCTACATGCATACAGATGCGGTACGGT
This sequence comes from Toxorhynchites rutilus septentrionalis, assembly GCF_029784135.1. NCBI lineage: Eukaryota > Metazoa > Arthropoda > Insecta > Diptera > Culicidae > Toxorhynchites > Toxorhynchites rutilus. Next base: position 59,520,292 of record NC_073745.1, read on the forward strand.
GTCAAACGCTTTCGAAAAATCGACGTAGATGGAGTCGACATGCCGAAGGGCTTTGGCTTCGCAAAACAGTGTGTTTGTATAGCGAAGCAGATTCGTTGTACTGAACCGATGCTGGACGAAACCATGCTGGAACTAATTGGATGTATCACATTGTACAAAGCGTTCTGAACTACAGTTTCGGAGACTTTGTTAAAGCAGCAGAGAAACAATATTTCACGGTAGTTTTCCACGCGGTTTCGATTACCCGCTTTGTAAATGGGGGCTATTGAAGCTTTTTTTCCAAATAGTGGGGAAAATTCTTTCCCACAACGAAAGGTCGAATACGCAAGACATTGGAAAAGCGAGCGAGTGAGCACAGTGTTTCAGCAGAGATGGAGGAATGCCATCAACTTCAGGCCCTTTTGATGCGTCTAGGTCATGCAAAGCTTTCATGACTACACCCGGAGAGAAGTTCAACGTCGGGATATTTAAGCTGTGCTCCTGAATGTGATCAAAACTTGCAACGTGCAGAGGAGGTGAAGTTGAGTTTTACACTGACTGAAAGAAGCTCGCGAACAGATTAGCGACATCGTCTGGGGAACTGGCACTTATTCCGTTGAATTTCATTGTATTCGGGATGCGATTGTTTGAGCGATGTGATTTCACGTACTTCCAAAATGCCGATGGGTTTCACTTGAGATCGTTGCATGTATTCTTCGGTAGCTGGACCTCAATAATGCGCTGTAGTTAGTTTCCCTTGATTTGAGACTATTTTTTATCGTCGATTGATCTAATTCTCAAATAACGTTTTCACGACTTCCGCAGTACGTTCCGTAAGCTGCATAAATCGGGGTCCACCAGGGTTGCGTCGGAATTGGATTAACGACGGATCGTTGGAGGGGATCTTGCGCGTAGAGAATTTCATACAGTTTATCGTGGAAACGTTAAGCTATCGCTTCGACCGATTCTCCGTCCGGAAGTTCAAGCCAATTGGATGGGCTTGTGACGATCATCGGCTGCCAATAACGGGACCGGAGGCACAAGGAGATTCGCAATGTCCGGATGAACGCCAAATCGAAAAACCTGTCATTCGAATTTGAAAGCGAATTCACTTGAATTAATCCCCACGTCAGCATCGGTTCGGTGAGAGCCAGTTTCTGTTTCGTAGATGCGTTTGATGGTAATTAACCATTCATGTCCTCGTCGAAGATCGAACTCAAAAACGGGAGATTGTAGTCGCCTAGTGCCAAGATAACATCGATACTCGAAGATCCCTCCATGATCCTCTGTAGCGTGATGGTATGAGACATGTAGAGAGCCGGGCGGGGGCGCAGATAGATAGCTGCGATACATACACTGCGTTTCACAACTATAGAACCACTCATTTTTTCTGAGTTTCCAGAGATATGTAAGAAGTCGATTGGATTGAAATATATAGTATGTGATATAACAACTATCTTCATTTAATAGACTGGCCATTTGAACTTTATTGTTGTGTTCAGGCATGAAACATTCAAAAAACAAAAATTCCAGTGTTTCATAACTTTAGAACCAAATGGAAAAACTATCACTCCTTGACAAAATTAACGTCAATTTCACATGAATTACAATAAGTTTCTAATTCGTAGGTCATCTTTAGTTCTCAATCAGTTCAAATAACCCATTTGGGGTGGTTTTGACCAAGCTGCGCCATGTTGTAGTGTGTATCTCGTTCTACGCAAAGCATACTGCTCATTCAAGCTCTTCAAATAACTCATGCTGCTTGTAAGCTAGTGTCCTCCCGTGGCCGAGTGGTTAGCGTCCCACATTATCATGCCGGGGGTTCGGGTTCGATTCCCGTTCTGACCGGGGGATTTTTCGTCAAAGAAATTTCTTCCGACTTGCACTGTGATCACGCGTAATCTAGAGCTTGCCACTTCAGAATACATTGAAGGTGTGTTTTCCGGCATAGAAATCTCAACTAAGTATTACTAATAAAAATGACGCAAAAAAATGACCTACGTTGAGAAGGCAAAAGTTCCACTGGGAACGTTAGTGCCATCCAAGTAGAAGAAGAAGCTTGTAAGCTGCATCTACTTTTCGTACGTTCACTCCTCATAAGTTCTTGATATGGTTTTGATCTGGTAAACGAGCTGACCAGTCCAGAATCTGAAGCCCCTATCCAATAAACCATACCTTGACTTTCCGATTGTTATGAATTGATGCTAAATTACCCAATTATCACAGTGTTTTCGATGCAAAAACAGAAGTAAATGATTCTGAAGTACTTCATTGCACTTCTGACTGTGCTTTGGTGTTGATGAAAAGCTATCTGAGCCAGGCCGTTTTGAAAATATTTTCCTCAAACCATCAAACTGCCGCCTGCACAGTTACGAGTTGAAGAATTAAATGACAAGTCCTTCCAGTATGAAGAAATTCTGTTCAAGTTGGATTTCTTTTTATCAGAGAAGTTCTCCTGAAATAGTGAAATCCATGGGATTAGCTTCCACGTTAATTTTTGGACCCGCAGCTTTGGTGATGAGATTTTCATGGTTTGAAGAGAATTTTCTCAAAAAGGCCTGGTTTAGATAGCTTGCAACCAACACGAATGAACAGACAGAAATGCAAAAAAAAAACAATTCAGAATCATTTACTGCTATTTTTACATTAAAAACAATGTGACCAGACCAAACCAGACCAAACCCTATCAAGAACTTATGAGGAGTGATCGTATGAATAGTAGATGCAGCTTACAAGCAGTATGAGTGATTTGAAGAGTTTAAACGAGCAGTATCCTTTGCGTAGAACGAGATACCACTCCGAACTAAAGATGGCGTATTAATTAGAAACTTATTGTAATTCATGTGAAATTGACGTCTTCTTCTTCTTCTTATATGGCACTAACGTTCCTAGAGGAACTCCGCCGTCTCAACGTAATATTACTTGCGTCATTTTCATTAGTACTTGAGATTGAGATTTCTATGCCAAATAACACGCCTTGAATGCATTCTGAGAGGCAAGCTCTAGAATACGCGTGACCACAGTGCAAGTCAGAGGAAATTTCTTTGAAGAAAAATTTCCCCGACCAGAACGGGAATCGAACCCGAACTCCCGGCATGCTAGGTTTGACGCTAACCACTCGGCCACGGGAGCACAACACAACAGAAATTGACGTCAGTCACCTTCGAATCTCAAGTGATTCTGACAGATCAGCTGAAATCCGACACTACATCGCACATCGTTCGTTAATCGTCGTCTCGATAAGACTGGTCAGCTTTCGTGGAAATCCGTGCTGAAGTCAACGAAGAGGTAGTACGTATGAATTTTCGACACCTCTGGAGAATTTGTTGCAGGGTAAATATTTGATCCCTCGTCTAGCTCTCCGCATAAATCTGCACCGGAACACAAACATTTTCGTTACTTGTTTTTGGTATGTTAAAACTGGATGGTGTACTGTGGAAATGTGATCATCGAAGTATTTTTTCCTGCTCTAACTGTCTTTTACCGTCCGTTTGTATGCACAAAATATGTCTACGTGATTTACAGTTAATCATAAGGGAATATTGTGAGATCAGGCTTTTTTATGTGTAGTGCAATTTATCGCTTTTGCTTGTATTGATACCCTTGTAAAATCAACTACATTTATCGAAACTAATACATATGGCTCAGATCCCTCGTCTAGCACTACGCATAAATCTGACCTGATACCTTCACACGAATGTGTTGAATACTTTTGGTGCCTCTATGGGCACTCATACTGTGGGCACCGGAATAGCACCTGTTCCACTGGGTGATGGATACGACACAGCCCGCACTAAATTAAGAAGTCGTCTCTAAATCCGTTACCGAGCTGGCCTGGTCATATAGTACCGACGGGTAAACCGTCGCAATCAATCCTACTGCTGCTGCAACTGCTAAGAAGATAATGTGCATTTCCGGGAGGCGGTGTTTCACGTAAAGATAATATCTAAGTTATATTTCTAGTTGATGCTACGGACTTTCAGCGATAGTAATGAGTACTTCATTCGAGGGTATATCTGTAATTGACTTCATCTCACTAAATCTAAGACTTTCCACCTTTCTATAGCTAGAAAACTGCTAACAGTCTCCTCTTCGATCTAGTGATTTCTTTCTACGTTGCCTCGTTTCTAGTGTAGGATATGTTGTTCTAGAGGAGGTTCACTGCCTTTTCCTTAAATGACATCAAACATTATATTCTAGATAGAATCGCATGGTCGCTACACTGATAGCACATTTGCATCGTTAAGTGCTGATTCAGGAGCGTCGATTCCAATATAACGACCGTAACATAGATTGAGCGTATATCTATATAATAATATAAATATGCGAAATAAACACAGCATTGATTTTAAAATTTCATCATCCATATTAATTGCTTTCTCCCTCAGGAGATAGGCATCGTCAAATTAACGGATCAGAGGAAGAAGAGAAAACGAAAAGAACGTTAACCCCGAACACTGGCTTAATTGAAGGAGACCATTCGGATGCACGGTTGTCAAATGGTACGTTCAGAACCCCTGTTATTATAGATCGAAACAACGTTAGATGATGCAGTTCTTTCAGAATCTTCCTTTCTGAAGTTATGTTCTAATAGGATATAGGTAACATCGTGGATTCGAAATAAGGCATTCCAATTGTTCAGAAATTCCATTTTAACCTAATGTATGGTGGGCATTCGTCTATGGTAGTGTCATGTGTGGTGTTTTGGTCAATATTGCTTTAATCTTCACATGTTCGTCAATAGTGAATTGTCATATGTTCTAACTGTCTTAACTCCAAGAGAACCCCAGCGTATGCTCTGGATGATTAAATTATCATCTCCAAATCCATCATCCAAATAAGTATAGAGATTTTTCATTTCATTCCAGGTTGATTTTGCTCTATTCGTCAAAAAGTTGACCGAGTCAACTAAGAAAAGTGCATGGCGACCATTTACTTGATAGAGATAATGCTTGGAACCTAAAATGAACATTGGAACGGCAAAGGCGAAATAAGGTCTTCTTCATCAGTCTTCACATCCTCTGGTTGCTATTGCACCGGAACACAAACATTTTCGTTACTTGTTTTTGGTATGTTAAAACTGGATGGTGTACTGTGGAAATGTGATCATCGAAGTATTTTTTCCTGCTCTAACTGTCTTTTACCGCCCGTTTGTATGCACAAAATATGTCTACGTGATTTACAGTTAATCATAAGGAAATATTGTGAGATCAGGCTTTTTTATGTGTAGTGCAATTTATCGCTTTTGCGTGTATTGATACCCTTGTAAAATCAACTACATTTATCGAAACTAATCTGTGAACCAGTATATGTCTGATAGTTACATTTAAAATCGAAATAACAATTTATATTATACACGTTCTACAATATTCCAGACACGTTCCAAAACAAATATTTTTCTCATTATTTTAAAATCACATTCTTGACAGCTTATATCAGAAAAATAATGTTTGTGTACAGTTTTTATTTTAATCGGTTCAAAAATGAATACAAAACAAAAAAATACGTCCATCCACATATGGCTCAGATTTAAATTTGGAAAAAATTAAAATGAGGTGAAATAAGATAAGATGATAATTCGATACAGATGGAAGGCCATTAACTATGGATTTGAGAGTGGAGAATATGAATTGTTTGATATGGTGTAGAGGATATTTCACAATATCAAAGAAATCACATTGATGAAAGTAGCAGTAGAAAATCATTTGTTTCCGAATGCCGCAATCGAACGTCGTTTCCAATTGATGGGAAGGGGGATACTATTTGTGCTGAGTATTCCCGAGGAATCCATTCCTTCTTTGAGCTTTGATAATTCTGCTCCGGAACAACGAAATGGTATGATAATCATTTTATACAAAAGAAGAAATGTCCAAGAGTTATATGCTTCAAACAAACGATTGCCATTCCAGCGATAGTCCTACGTTAACCTTGCGGTTATATCACAGAAGTGTATATGTATCCAAAAAATCTGTAGGAAGTTAGGGATCTTTTGACATGGATATTTCCGATGTTGAGATCACTGACTCCCCCTTGCTATTTCCAGTGCACAATGGTCCAGGAGATGCATTTAAGTGGAAAATAGCATCTAGAGCTCGACAGTTATTCTCTAAACAAAAACTGTCTTCGACAAAGTTGTTGCATATGATAGAGCGCTAACTTTGATGTTGTCAAAAATAGGGTGACCAACATTTACGATAAAATAAAAATTCTAACTTTCTTATCTAGATAGATAGAGGTAAACATTGCTCTACAATGTTATATCCCCAGTTACTTAAGAAAACTTCTTAAAACATTTTTTTTTCTATCTCTTGAAATAATCGATATATCGCTTTTTTCTAAGTTGCGTTAGGGTCACCATAAAAAAAAACAGTTTTTTTGCTCTGACTTTTATATTGCAAATTTTACATGCAAACTGTCTTCAGAAGACTTTCAGAGCTTACTAAGACAAAAATTTTGTGATGCAGAACTGGTCAATACCGTAACTCTACTCAAAGTTATTGATATTTCTTCCCAAAAAAATACGCTCTCTTCATTCGCTTGTCATTCTCATCGGGGCAAACAAAAAAAGTGTTCGTTGACGGCATTTGAAAGAGCATACTTGACTCTACATAATGTGGGATTTCCAAAACTATGTTATTTTTTGTATTTGTGTAAACTAAAATTGAAATCATTAGTATTTGGATTAAAAAGCATCAATAACTTTAAGTAGGATTTAGATATTGACAAGTTCTGCATAGCAAAATGCAAAAAGTCGTCCCATGACAATATTGATGTAGAGGTTGAAATATAAAAGTTAGGGCAAAAAACCCGTTTTTTCCATGGTGACCCTAACGTAACTTAGATAAAACACAACTTTATGGAAGATCTTTATTCTCTAGACAAAAACTGTCTTCGACAAATTTGTTACATATGATAGGACGCTCATTTTAATGTCATCAAAAATAGGGTGACCAAATTTTTCGATGAAATAAAAAATCTAACTTTCTTATCTTTATAGATAGAGGCAAATATAGTTCGACAATATTGTAGCCTCAATCATTTTAAGCAACATCAAGTTTTTTTTATTTTTAATTTTTTTTTTTCAACATCTATATAAGCGCTTTATCATATGTATCAACTTTGTCGAATACAGTTTTCGTCTAGATAATAACTGTCGAGCTCTAGATGATAATTTCCACTCAAATGTATCTCCTGAAGCATTGTGCAGTGGGATCAGGAAAGTCGCTTAAATGCGTTCCCACCTCGGAAGATATTTTTACGCAAATTTTTACTCAAACCATGTTTACATTCTCCTCACAAAAAACTGCTAATCTCTCCTATAATTACTAAACTTTCCGCACAGCAATTGACCACGTCACCCAACTCATCCATTCCCGCTCGATTTATGTTGGAGTATCGCCTCTATATTCCATCCCATGACATATATTGGATCGTAAAGAAAGATCTGGCGGTTTTTGTTACTTATATTGTAAACGATATATTTTGAAATAAAATTTGTTTATAATCCCTTAATGTTATATGTCATTTTGAAGCGCGTTTTTCGTTTTTTAAACAAAATCATTGCAGTGATTTTGTTTAAAAAATAATTGTTCCACTTTTTTAGAACTTCAAACAGCATGAAGAAAAGGTAAATTCGCACAATTTTCTTGTTCCAGTTCAAGCTAGGCCGAAAAGCAGCGGAGGGTACTCGCGATATCAACGACGCGTTTGGCCCAGGGACCACTAACGAACGTACGGCACATTGATGGTTGAGGAATTCCACAGCGGTATGGAGAGCCTTGAAGATGACGAGCGTAGTGGTCGGCCATCCGAAGTTGACAACGACCAACTGAGAGCTTTAGTCAACGCCAATCCACGCACAACTGTTCGAGAGCTTGCTGCAGAATTGGATGTAACGCCAATGACAATTTCCAATCACTGGTAAGAGATAGAAAGGCAAAAAAACTCTATAAATGAGTGCCTCACGAACTAAACGAAAATATAAAAAAATCGTCGTTTTGAGGTGTCTTCTGCACAACAATAAAGAACCATTTCTCGATCGAATTGTGACGTGTGATGAGAAATGGATCCTCTACGGCAATCGACGAAGTTCAGCTCAGTGGTTGGACCGTGATCAAGCTCCTCAACACTTTCCGAAGCCAGCACTTCACCAAAGGATGGTTATGGTGCCTGTTTGGTGGTCCGGTGTCATCCATCACAGCTTTCTGATTCCGGGCGAAACGATTACGGTGGAGGAGTACTGCCAACAAATCGATGAAATGCACCAGAAGCTCCAACGTATGTGCCCGAAATTGGTCAATATGAAAGACCAATTCTCCACGACAACGCTCGCCCGCACGTCAAACAACCGACCCTGCAGAAGTTGAACGAATTGGGCTAAGAGACTCTGCCTCATCCAGCATACGTACACCATGAATCTCGTGGTTTTAACAGTCATATTCGTACTGAAAGATCGCTTCACTTGATATCTCTTCGATTCCTCATCCGGTGTGAGGTAATTGGAAATTTTGAGCAGCTAATCAAGCAAAATCTCCAATCTGAATTCATGACTTTATATCATGAATTCATCTCCATGCAGGTAAATCATTTTACGTACATTAGGATGGCAATGGATGTATGGGAAAAAAATCAGCATTGAATTTCAAAAACCGTCAAACCGTCGCCAACCGTTAGGTCATTTTTTTGGACCAATAAACAAATAGTACATGGTCGGTTCTTTAAATTCAATAATTTTTTTCCTATACCTTCATTTCATTGCCTCTCAGGCTAAATCCCAAAAGGTCGACTTTCGGCCAAAAAATGTTTTCAGTGATGACACCAGATCGCGAAGTTTCATGCATTTTTAAGTCATTCTGCATCGAAGAAAAATTCGATTTTCTAAATTTTCTTTACTCCCCCCTTCGGAAGGTTTTCGAGGATCCAAAAATCTGAATTTTGAGCGCTTTGAGACACCCTAAATCATGTTCGATTGAGCTGAAATTTTGCACGGATCATTTTTTGGGCCAATAAAAAAATGTACATGGTCGGTTTTTGAAATTTGACATGACCATTTTCGCTGCCCTCCTAACGTACATATATCCTTAGCCGTGTTTGTTTTCAAGACTACATCACTCTATCCATGAAACAGTAAATTCATTGAATTTCAGATTGTCATCCATCGGAGGTGTGGGCAATTGTGATAATTTGTACTTTAGATCAGTTAAGTACAAATTATCACAATGCGTTATAATTATGAATGCGTCCACAAATTTTGAAGTATTCAACAACATTTTCAGCACTGTTATATCATCACGAATGGGACGGAGAATATGGGCTGACTGGGCCTTTGATTACATGTCTAAAATCAATATTCACTCCGATTCTACAATTTGCCGAATTTGCATTTCGATTCGAGTTATAATTACGCATTCCCCATTTCGAACGTTTTGCCCATTTAATGTACGAAGAGAAGCAGATCAAACGAAATGCGGAAACAACTCGAACGGAATACAGAACGGAATTTTATCAAGTCGATCGAAACATTTCGAATCGATCGAAATACAGAATAGGAGTGATTGTCTCTGTAACCATGATTGTTACAATTTTTGAATTGAACGAAAATTTGACTGCCATCTGAATTACGAGAGAAGCAATTAAATTTGAAAAACAATAATCGACGACAGCAAAATGTGAGGATCCCCAAACGAACGGGAAAACCGTATTAGATTTTGAATCTCCGCCATGGTGGGTGGTTGGATGGAGATAATCGCTAGGTGGCAATGGTGGTTAGGACTGGATGACAGGTAGGAACGGCAGAAAAATGGAAAAGTTGGAACGGAAGAAAAACAAAAAGGGGGAGGTTCGAAAAGGAAATTGTGAAGGAGTTGAGCCTCTTGGGTTCCGACCGCGGAATCGTGCACATCGATCAAGTTGGATCAGAGTTATTAATACCAGTTTTCTGTACGGTGAATACCACATTGCGGATCATTTTAGTGAGCGGAGAAACCGGCTGAAATAGCCCTGATCGCTGGCCATAATAAGGTCAGCTAAATATCAAGGACCAGCCAAAAGTATGTGCCTGTTTCGCCCACATCAGCCTCGTGCTGGTACATCTCACCGTAAAGGACCTACGCAGGTCACGGAGGACTTCACATCACACCAGCTGTCGATCGTAGTTAGCCCACAAAGCCTCGCCGATGCTAATTTCCACCATCTGTGTTTCTGGTTTCGAAAAATCTTTTCTTTTCTTTTTTTTCTCAGAAAATCTGTATCGAAGTCCCAAACCAAAACACCAGCTCTATGGAAAATATTATTCAGGTTGGACTCGATTATATACAGACTTTATTATATATGATTCGATTATATACAATCTGGACTCGATAATATACAGTTTGATTTTTTTATATATATCAAATATGACTTGTTTCAAGAAAAAAATGTAATATTCAAGCGTTGAGGTGAAAGGGCCTGGCCGGGTAAGAGAGTAAAAAGTGCCCCAAACCAAATCACTAGCTGTATGGCAAATATTGTATAGGATATTGAATAAGAAATTCTGCCGGTTTATTTGAACCCCTATGTGGTTTAACATAGGATCTATAGTGAAAAACGTACTTTTTCGTTTATTTCACGCCATCCCCAAAAGCTTCGAGATAAAAATTTGAAGAAAAATACTGAATGTGCATCTTACTATCTTACTACTGTATCAAGAAAAATTATCAAAAATAAAATTCATCAAAAATTTTAGTTCTAAAAAAATATAGAAATTTGGATTTTTTTTTTGGATTTAAAGATTTAAAGAATTCATATTTAAATATGTTTCTACGGCTTTTTTTAGACATGTGGGATTTTTTTTCTGAATTTTTAGAGTGTTTTCGCGGTATATATATATATATATATATATATATATATATATATATATATATATATATATATATATATATTTGAGAAATGAATTTCCATTTAAGTGCATCAAACCATTTACAAATTGTAAATTCCATTCTTCGAAGAAGTTAAAATCATCCGTAGTTAAACCAATTGTCCTTTATTTAAAAATGCGTTTTAAGCATACTTACTGACTAAAATAACGCGACATAAAATAGGACCGCTTCAGAATTCATGGTAAAAAAAATTAAAAAAAAAGGAAATTCATACCGTGATCGATTTGCAGGGTTAGTACTTGGTGGTATAACCCTTATTACGCATCACTTCTCGCACCCGGTTCGGCATCGACTCCACCAGCTTTTGGCACGTTCTCAGCGGGATAGCGTACCACACCGCCTGGATTCTCTCCCACAGCTGCTGCTTGTTTTTTGATTTTTCGGTGTACACCTTACGTTTAACTATTTACCATAGGTTCTCTATGGGATTGAGATCAGGGGACTGTGCTGGCCACTCCATAACGTCTACCTTATTATCCTGGAACCACTTTTTAACCGTTTTAGCGGTATGTTTGGGGTCGTTGTCCTGCTGGAACTGCCACTTTAGGGGCATCTTCCATTCGGCGTGTGGCAGCATTACTTCCCGAAGTATCTGGGCGTAGAGATGCTGGTCCATAATCCGGTCGATCCAGTACAAGGGACCCCGTACCAAGAAAAGCACCCCCACACCATGATGTTACCTCCTCCATGTTTGAATGTTTTATTTGTATACTGGGGCATATACGCACAGCCGAGTGGGCGATGGACCCGGAAAAGGAGAAACTATGGAGAAATGTGCTGTGGTCGGATGAGACCAAAGTGAACCTCATCGGCTCGGACGGAAAGAGTTGGGAGTTGGGGAGTGCACGAAAAAAAAAATGTTTCTTTGGGCATTTTTAATTTATTTTGAATTTAGAGACCCATTACTGCTCTAATATTTTTTTAATTTTGTTTTTCATATGTCTACATTTTGTCGGTTTATTTAGAGCATTGCGCTGTACAATTGTTTTTTTATTTCGTATCTTAAAATATATGAGATTATCTTTACATTGGATTTCAATTATTTACCAAATGCATAGGAGTCAGCAGTACGATAAAGCTCTGTGAGAAAATAATAAAGTCCTTGTGGAAAGATCATTCGGATTAATGAGAACAACACCTAAAAAAAATCCGAATTGTTTATTTTTTATTTTAATCTCACAATTAAAAACCACGAATACAATAGAATAATCGATTTCAAGAAAATAAAATAATAAAAAAAGAAAATTATTTTTGTGTCTCGCAACGCTCTTAAAAATTCAGGAAAAATTACGCCACATGTAGAACAAAAGACACATACAAACGCATTTAAATAAAAATTAAAGCAGAAGTTTTGAGACCCACTCATATTTTGAAGTGTTGAGTCCCAGTTATTTTTTTTTTAAATTTCGAAATGCCAGAAAACATAAAATTATTTTGTACTGTGTATTTAAATTTTTTTATTATTAGATGAAAAAATAGTTTGAAGATATTTATCGATACACCTTAGTAAGATGTACCTTCAGTATTTTTGTCTCAAAGCTATTGAGAATGGCGTGAAAAAACGAAAAGGTGCATTTTTCATAGATTCATAGATCCTATGGTGTACCATATAAGGACTCACATATATGGTACTACTGCCAAAATGTTTTATTTAGTACCCTATACAATATTTTTCATACAGCTGGTGATTTGGTTTGGGGGACTTTTTACTCCCTTACCCAGCCAGACTTTTTGGAAATATAAAAAAAATATTTTTTTTGTACCGCGCAACACTGAAAAAAATCTGAAAAAAATCACACATATCTAGAAAAGTCATAGGAACATATTTAAATATGAATTAAAATAGTAATACACTCCTATTCTGTAATAGTAGTAAATAGTAGTAAAAAACAAATAGTAGTAAAAAACAAATTCGAGAAAAATTATCAAATGAAAAATTTCATCAAAAATTTTAGTACTAAAAATATAGAAATTTTGCTATATTTTTAGTACTAAAATTTTTGATGAAATTTTTCATTTGATAATTTTTCTCGATACACCGATGTAAGATGCACATTCACTATTTTTAAAAAAAAATTTATCTCGAAACTTTTGAGGATGGCGTGAAATAAACGAAAAAGTACGTTTTTCACTATAGATCCTATGTTAAACCACATAGTTGTTCAAATAAACCGCCAAAATTTCTTATTTAATATTACTTTTTACTTCCTTACTCGACCAGGCCCTTTATTTGGCTGATATAAGCGGAGTAAAATTCGTGAATTTTTCAAGATTTTGATTGAATTTTCACCAGGAATTGTTTATAACGATAATGCAGTGAAATCAAGGAAGATAGAAGTTTGGTGTCATAGAACAAATTCAAAAATGACTTTAATTTGGTTGATAGAAACAAACATGTTTATTATGAATTGTTGGGTTAAAATCAATAATAACACCTTAAAAAGCACTATTTTTTTGAGTTTTTCACTTCCAAGATGTTATTTAAATTCGCTAATTTAGAATTAGAATTTAGAATTAGAAATACGCATTCACTGTGATTTAGTATGAAAAAGATAAAAATAGTTATTTATTTATTGTAAAGCTAGCCGACGACACAGACTTTTGTATCTTTTCGCCTGATTAGAGATGAGAAAGCAGTTCTTCACGCTACATATGAATGCCAAAATGATGAGAGACGAATTCGAATAAAATTGGTAGGATGTGAAAAAATATTAGGGTCAAGCCATAACTAATATTGGATCGTTATTTTGAAAAATCTGTAAATCTGTATGAAAACCCTAAAAATCTGTAATCTGTAACTACAGATTCTTGGTTTCAAAAAGTTTAAAAAAATCTGTATAAAAACAGATTATTCTGTAGATATGGTAACCCTGGTCATCAGCCCGCCAGCTCGAAGTTACTGTCACCTCATTAGAAGGATCCATAGGTCAATGCACTGTTTTTCATCATCCTGAAAATTGTTTCGTTTCGTTAATCGAGATCAGAAAGCCTCCCCACACAACTAACGCGACGACCCTGAGACCCGAGGACCCAACATCTCAAGTTTCTCATATCTCATCCCGTTCCTGAAAAAATATGGCATCCTACAATCCGGTTCCTCATACTTTCAGTCATAGAATTTGAAAAAAAAATATAATAAAATTTGGCTTATAAAAATTGTAAAGAAATCTAGCTGACCTTACAAAAAACGAATTTGGTTTAAAAAATATCTAAAGAGATAAACAAGTGAAAAAAATAATTTAATATCGTAAATCTACGTTAACAACGCAATCGTATCTTAGTCCCCCTCCCCCTATAATATTAAAATAAAATCTATACATTGTCACCCGGGTCTCTATATTTTTCCAAAATATTTCAAACAGTCTGTTATTCTCATTTTTTTTTATTTCGAATCAATATCAAAATTTACACTTCTCGCATTACAAATATAGTAAAGATAATTGAAACTTAACTTACGGTAACATTAAACTATCTTCCACAGTAGGTGAGATCATCAAAAAATACAAAATATTGTGCCAAAATATGTGTGCATTAATCTTATACGGCAGCTACGTAAAACAAGATGGATGGACAAATTTTAAGACAGCTTTGATGTTTTAGTCAAGTTTTATTGAATTCAATTCCTATCGAATTCCCTGTTATATACAATCGGCCAGATCTCGTTTGTATTTCTTCTGAAACGTGACTCAATGTTTCTTCTTCTTCTTCTTCTTGGCTTTAAGAGGGTTTACACTTTTAAGTTCATTCGCCTCTAGAAATGTTTTCTTATTTTGATTATCCCGTTTATATACGTTGAAAGCGATGTAATACCAGTTCGAGGACGAGGAAGGAAGTAACATAACTACGCAATGACTAGCTCATGATATCACTGATCAACCAAATGGTCTCACTCGTAAGTATCCCCGTTTTCATATCCTGTTATTCGATCTTTTTCCGCACCTCGATCCGGTACAGGATGAGTCCAAACTGGTGGATCAGCGAAGAAAACTCCTTCAGTACTCGGCTGACCGAAAACGGATTCTGCTCGTCGTCATGCGCATAGATGGGACAGGTATCCTCCAGCTCGTCGGCGTCGGTGTTGATGCCGCAGAGGTGTTGGCCGAGCAGCTTTGGCATTGCTTCGATCGATAGATGAGGATAGAACACCTTGACCTGGGTGTGCTTCACCAGGGCAGAGGTTCGATTGTGGAAAACATTGTTCAGCTCCTCGGAGAGACTCGAGGGAATGGCCAAATACAGCAGGTACTTCTGGTTGCTGCTGATTGCCTTCATTTCGCTTATGTCCAGAATAAGTTTCAATTTTTTATACAGCTGACCCAAATCGAGGCTTCCGTATTCGTACAGGAAAAACTGTCGGTCTCGACGGTACTTTTGGCCATTCTCAGGATTGACTAGCAGCGTCTGAGTGCTGGGCAAGTTGAGGAAACACTGTGGCATGCTGTAGATGTGGCTAGTCACAAGATGAATGTGAGTGGTAGCGGAACGGACCTCTATCTGGCGCCCCATGTGCTCTGCCAGCTGGTAGACACCACCTTGGTGTACAAATCCGTAGAAAAGTGTCAGCGCTATGTTTGTTGTATACCAAACTCGTAGTAAGTAACGAGAGCTGGCTCTCGTACTGAGGAAATGATTGTACAGGAAGTCTTTGAGCAGCGATCGTTCCTTGAAGGGATATGAAGAACACAAACCGTTCTTAAGTTTGGGAGCGTGGAGCAGAATCAGCGGCAAAGTGATTGGCAGAAGAAACCGAGGTTCTTGATGATTTATAAAGGATAGCGTTGCGATGGGGAAGAAAATTGCGCTGACCATCAGACCGACAATGGATTGAGCACGTGGCAAACTCGTGTACTCAGCAGAGCCGAATCTGTGAAAGAGAACATTGTAATCGTATGCAATTCCTGATATCGCACAGCAGACGGATTTCGCGCCAATTCGACCAGATGTTGGCATGACCCTCTCAGAACTCAATGATACTTTCTGGGCGTGAAGACCTTACCTAATTGAGCAACTTGGCAAACTAAGTTTTCCGAAAATGTATCTAGACTAACATATGGAAAGGGCTAAATATTTTTGATCATTTTTTCATAAAATTTTTTACTCGAAAATGGTAAGTCAAACAAAAAAGTGATCTATGGAAGAGTTTTAGGAAAATAATTAAATTTTCAGAAAAAATACCGAAAAAATATTTTTTGAAATTCTACACTGGAAAAAATCGATTTCAAAAACTAAAAGTCGATTTTGTCAAAATGGTCACCTCAGATTTTGATGAAATGGCAGATAAATCTATATATATAAAAATGGATTTCTGTCTGTCTGTCTGATTGTCTGATTCTTATGGACGGAAACTATTGAACTACTACTGAACCGATCAACATGAAAATTGGTATGTGATAGTTTGAGACCCCTCCCCCTCTCTAAGGGGGGGGGGGCTGCCAAACAAGTGAAACACAAATTTCTACATTACTCGGGAATTAATCAAGCAAATGGAACGAAATTTGGCATGTGGAGGTTTTAGGGTGCAATAAATGATTCAATGTTGGTTAGACTCTCCACCCCCCTCTCCAAGGGGAGGCTGTCATACAAATGAAACACTAATTTCTGCATTACTCGAGAATTAATCAAGCAAACGGAACTAAATTTGGCATGTGGAGGTTTTAGAGTGCAATAAATGTTTCATTGATGGGTAAACACTCCACCCCCCTCTCTAAGGGGGGGCTGCCATACAAATGAAGCACAAATTTCTGCATTACTCGAGAATTAATCAAGCAAACGGAACCAAATCAGGCATTTGAAAGTTTTAGAGCGTAATAAATGTTTCTATGATGGTTAGACACTCCACCCCCCTCTCTAAGGGAGGCTGCCATACAAATGAAACACAAATTTCTGCATTACTCGAGAATTAATCAAGCAAACGGAACCAAATCAGGCATTTGAAAGTTTTAGAGTGTAATAAATGTTTCTATGATGGTTAGACACTCCACCCCCCTCTCTAAGGAGGGGCTGCCATACAAATGAAGCACAAATTTCTGCATTACTCGAGAATTAATCAAGCAAACGAAACCAAATTTGGCATGTGGAGGTTTTAGAGTGCAATAAATGATACGATGGTGGTTAGATACACCTCCCCCCTTTCTTATGGGGGGGGGGGGGGGGCTGACATACAAATGAAACACAAATTTCTGCATTACTCGAGAATTAATCAAGCAAACGGAACTAAATTTGGCATGTGGAGGTTTTAGAGTGCAATAAATGTTTCTATGATTAGACACTCCACCCCCCCTCTCTAAGGGGGGGATGCTAATTTCTGCATAATTCGAAAACTAATCAAGCAAATGGAGCCAAATTTGGCATGTGAAGATTTTAGGAGACACGAAACGTTTCTAAGGTGAATAGGCACTCTTTCCCCCTCTCTGAGGAGAGAAAAAGGAGGGGTCTGTCTTCATTCTATCATATTTTCTGTATCAAACATTAATTCCATGTAGCGGAGAAACATGTTATTTGCAAGTGGTTGACAAATCTTGATCGAGAATTGTGTCTGAAAATAATCTGATATTATAATCACGAGTTTTGGTAGAAGTACTAGGAATTTTTTAGTTAAAAGTAAACTGAACGGGGTCGATTAGAAGATCAATCAATGAACAGTTCTGCGATTGGACTCATGAATTTGCGCTTAGTAAGAAAACGTGAATGTTTGAAGGTATTGATAACAAAAAAACAAATTTTGGGCTGGACGAAGTTTGCCGGGTCAGCTAGTGGTAGATAAATATGTGCCCTACAACTCTTCCATACATCGCAACTTGTGCATATTTGAGGCAAAAAAGTTTTACTAACAAAAACTTTTTCAAGATTTTTTCTTGAAAATTTTCATTTTTTTTTGTGCAGCTAAATCACTAAAAATCACTAACAGGTAGAAATGGATTGGATGCTAAAGTACAGTTTTCAGTTTGTTTTTAAAGTCAAATACAATATATTCCAATTCAGAGAGCAACAACAGCTCTCAAACAATAGCCGTCTGCCAAAAATCCCTTCATCGGTCGGTCAGGTATCGAATAGTTGTTGTAGATTTGGGTATCTATTAAGAGTCACTGTAAGTTAGATATAATAATAAATGGATTGTATAGACACCTAACGGATGAATAAAATGGGCCTGCAGTTGTTTGAAAATTACCAGTACATATAAAGTGACGAAAAATAAATAGCATTTTGTTTCTGCGTAATCATCAGAATTCAATAAAGAAAATTGTTTAGCAACATGTGTAACAATCTCCAGGATTTGCAAGGATTACAAATGCAGTGCTGGTATTAACAACCCCAAGTGTAACCGTAATAAACTAAGTCGGTTAACAGACATAGAGAAAATACGTTTACTGGGATGTACCCATCCGTTGGATGATACAATGCGAATTTGTGAAACTTGTTTGACAGTGATTTAGAACAATAGGTGTGTTCCAAAGAAAAAACGACGTATAGATGAGGATAACACTAACCAAAATATTGAAGATTCACAAGCTCCATCAACTGGTCTGTGTGTTTACACCGTTACTTGTCGATGGTTGAGGATTTTAAAGACTTTGCTTGGAAAATACCATCTGGGGTTCGAATTGTCATCAAAATCTGAGATGACCATTTTGAGAAAATTGGATCGTAGTTTTTGAAATCGATTTTTTTCAGTGTAGGATTTCAAAAAAATATTTTTAAAGTGTTTTTTTTCCTGAATATTCAAGTATTTTCCTCAATCTCTTCAATAGATCACTTTTTTGTAGGACATACCATTTTCGAGTAAAAAAAATTTTAAAAATTATCAAAAATATTTAGCCCTTTCCATATGTTAGTCTATATAAATTTTCGAAAAACTAAGTATGCCAATTTGCTTAATTAGGTAAGATCTTTACACCCAGAAAGTTTCATTAAGTTCTGAGAGGATCATGCCAATCCCATAGACGAGTTGGTGCGAAATCCGTCAATATCAGCACACTCACCGGTATATCATCGTCACGAAGGAGGTCACCGCGATGACTCCCAGCACATTATACAGTATGGGAATGTTCACAAGCAAATGCAAATAGTACGGATGCACTCCATGCTGTTTGGTATTGTCCGAGTTCATATTGTAGCGGATGAAGTTGAGTGGCGTCACCACGAAATTATTGATCCCAATCTCGAGCCGTTCTACTTCCGCCGGCGTCAGATAACCGTAATACAAGGAATCCACCACGATGCAAAAAATCAACGCAGGAATAGCGGAGGCCACAAAAGTGAACATTCTGATGTTGAAGTCGGAAAACGATACGGTTTTCGTTCCCATTCCACGAAGCATCCACTGGAACACAAACGGGAATCCAAACAGGATGAACGTGGGTCTGTTGAAAACGCCAAACACGCAGATTGTGGCCATCAGTGCGCACTTGTTTAGGGAGTGGGACGGAAGTGACATCTTTAGCTTATAGAGCCGCACCCGATCGACGGTTTTCTGGGCCTTTCTGTACTTCTCCTCAAGGAATTCACGCTGGTATATAACAGTGTTCGAATGGATCATACATTCGGTGACGATATAAACCAGCAGCGAGCAGAGAGCCATTTCAATCGAGTTCGTGAATGTGCGTGTGGCGTAGACCAACATAACGTAGGAACTGGCCAGCGTAAGCATCCGGAATTGACCATCCAATCCATAGGTTTTGCATATTCTCCAAAGACTCCAATCGTTCACGAACGATAGCGCCAGCATCAGCAGTCGGGGGAATACCAACGTAACATAGGTTCCTCGTAAGTTGACACCCAAATAATGCCTGGTGTACATCGACACAAACCGAAGCATGCTCAAGGGAATTTTCAATCCCACGTACGGAATGACAATCGATCGGATTGGAAACGTTCTGTTGAATTCCCACGTTCTGGTTACCTCCAGCCCATACTCGTCGCCTTAAAGTGAGCGAAACATAAATGCACTATGTAATTGTAATGAAAGCAATGCAGCACTTCATACCAGCGATAACTTCCACCGATTGGAAAAACTCATCCGGATGTATGTAGCCCACCTGGGGCACCAGCACTAGCGCAACACGAAGCGCGCACAGGATATAGTATGAAACCAGCGAAGAATCCTTTGCTTTGAGCGATTTGGAATGCATTTCGTGGCAATGGCTTTAACACCAAATTGCTTTGATTTTTGTGGGTTTTTTCTAAGCACGGTGAAAATATTGATTCGGGCCACATTTGTTTTGGTTTGAAATAGAGATGTGCCATCCGCTCATGAGCTGTTCCGAAGAATCGACTCTTTGAAGTGAGTTGACGCGGAACAGCTCGCAAAAAAAATCAAACAGCTCTTCAGCTCACTTTGATGATTATGAAGGAGAGAAAAGAGCTGTAGAATTGAAGAGAGTGTGTGAGCTGTAAGATTCAAATGAACTGACCGTCTCTCGCTCTTCGTGTTAAGACATCAGTTTAGTTTCATTTGTCCCTCGTCTTTTCAACTGTTATATTCGCGTTGACGGCATTGAGCTTTGTTTACCAGTTTAGGGGGCGCCAAAAATAATAATTGGCTCTCAGGCAGAATGAACACGTTTTTAAAATTCAAATTAATAATGAAAATTAACTTCTGTGTATCGCATGAGTATTCTAATTCAATGAAAAACACTTTGTTTGCAGGCGGTGCAAAAATCTCATAAGATTTTTTTTTTTGAAGAAAACTTTCTATTGTAATGTAAAGCCTCAGTAAAAATGTCGGAAATGTTGTACTCGCCGAGTCTGTTGTAAATAATAGTCTGGAATACGTGTTTCAAGTAATTAATAATATGGTGTGAAAAATTTCATTTGAATTTTAACATTTTCAAACTGGCTTCGTGGCTATCGAGTTTGGGACCCAAATTGAAAGTCGGCTCTGACAACTGAGCTGAAGAGCTGTTCATAAAGAACAGCTCATTTAGATGAGCTGATATGATCAGAGCTGTTCATCATGATCAGCTGATTTGCACACCTCTAGTTTGAAATCAGCTGTGCAGGCAGAGTGTTGACGTTTGTCGAAGCACAGGGCGAAACTTTTCGTTAAGCGCCGAGTGAGTGCGGACTTTCGTTAAATTTTTCATGTATGATTTTGATAGTGATGTCCGTTTTTTTATAATATTCGTTCAACAATAAAAAGAATAATGTATAGCTTTTTGTTTTTCATTAAAATATAGAGCTATTCTCAACGTTTAAAAAATCTGAAGTGTGTAATACTTATGAAATTTAGAGGCGAATGAACTGAAAAGTTTAAAGCCTCTTTAATCCAACATCATCATCATACTTATGACAGACATGCAACTGCACTAGCATTGTACTTCGAAAATTGTATGTCTATCACCATGTACAGCGCTAGAACCATGCAACCAACTCGGTACAATCGCTGTATCTGTACCGACCTGTTTCACCGTTGTACATGGCTACAGCTGTACTATCCGCAGCGCCATAGACGGTTAGTGATGGGTAGCATGAACAAACCGCATCAAAACTCTTGGTAAACATTCTTTTCATTGTCTTCTTCTTGAGTTAATAACTCAGATTGGAAACTTGTTTATTGTGTTTGGTAGTTCAGGATTTGTAAAAGATGCTAAATAAAAACCTTTTTCATTGAAATATGTGGTGAAAATTGTAATTTTTTTGACGTAGAACTACGTCTTATAGGAAGGGTGCCAAATCAGAAAACAGGTCACGTTTTTATGAAATAGAGTAAACGTTAATAATTATTTTCACTATGAACGAATTCTTATGGTTCGCATACCAATCGAAGCAGAAATTATCTAAGATTTGTTTGATATGCTATTCATTACAAATCGCTAATCTCTAAACGGTTTAAATTCATGAAAACTGGAAGAATTTTTTTTACAACACATTTGTTTTGCCGATTTGTGTATTTACCCATATTTCGAATGCTTATAACTCGAACAATTCTCAATAGATCGGAAAGATGTTTGCATCAATCGATAGGAAATATTTCTACAATTAATAAAATGTTATTTTTCTCGAGATGGACAATTGAATAACTCTAAAATGTCAAGCGTTATCTAAACGCCCTAACTGCCCAGTTTTGATTGGCCCGATTTACGGTTTCCCCAACACAGACTTCAAAATCGATGTATCTGTGGAAATCCGCTTTGCAAACGGGGGTATTTTTGTTCCCACCGAGCTGTGTTTCCCTAACACGCATTTCTAAATTAATGTGCATGGGGGAATCCGCTTTGCAAATACATGCAAGTCGGAGGTATTTTTTGGTGCTCAGTACTTTTGTAATCGCTTGTCGTTGTGCAGACCGGAATATGTTTCCCTAAAATGTACTTTCAAACTAAGAAGCCTGGAAAAATATTCATTAACTTCTAGTAACGATATCCATATTATTCTCTATCAGTTTACCAGGCCTGGTCTACCAGTTTTAAATTGTTCGAGTTTCAAATAAAAATTTTTACTACTGAAGCAGTAACAATAAAACAAAAATTGAAAGTTATTTTAAAAATTTCGACGCCGTCTAAAATAATATTCGAAGTGGTAAACAAGTGGACTGTATAATTTAATTGCATAGTTCTACGCAAGGATGCAAAATTTCGAAAGAACATGTTGAAATCGAAAAGAAATTTTTATCAGTGCAAAATATCTCCACAGATACTCTTCTCTTCTTCCTATCGCGGTGCCGTGGTGCCTATGACTGCTGGCTCACCATCACGTTTGTTTTGATATAGTTTTCGTTCCATCGACAGAAGTATCAGTTCACTCTCGATGTCAGTGAATGCTCATGCCCAAAATACCACCTTTCATTGCGTCCTGGTGAAATTTTCGTTGGTCATACACCCATAAACTCAGCACTCGAATGTGCCGTGCCCATGTGCCCATTGATGTGTGTGCAATAAGCGGCACAAAAAATGGGACCGGTGCTAGAAACCTACCAGGAAAACATACAAACGAACACGCGTTTAAACGTCTGACGCGGTGTAAGTGAGATGATATTTCTCTGGATGGATATTTGTTCCCTTATGGCAGGTTTACATTAGGCAAGGCGCAAATTGAGAAGCGTATAGCGCTCATAAACGAACACGAGACTAGCAACACGACTCATACGTGCCACAAACGTAGCGTGGCGGAGCGCATATTCAATCGCAGTTTGGTGTAAATAACGTGCCACTCGCATACAACGTCTGATTCACACAGATTTGCGCGATATATTTATTTACTAACACAATCACCCAACCAGTGCGACCAGCACGAGAAACTGTGGTTCAGCCACAGCGTCACGCGAGTCGTGTCTCACGAGCGCTTCACACTCTCGCGTCATCTGGCTAATTTGCGCCGTTCTATCTGTTTTCATTAGTCACAAAACAGGCGCTATATTGTGGCAGGTTACTCGCGCTATACGCGGCTCAATTTGCGCCTGGCCTTAGGGAGATCTATTCGCGACTACGAAGCTGAATTTGACAGCTTGTGTGCGTGAAGCGAATGTCAACAAAGAATTGCAAAAAGAATGTGAATTTTAAACGCACCGTTTTTAACGTTTTTTGCAGAAATTTTCGTAATGGTGAGTATGTATCGAAAGAACTATCCTCTAGGATGCTTATTTAGTTAAATCACATAAATTTACTGCAGGGGAAAACGTTTTCTTACCGCATCCAAAGGACACTGTCTTTACTTGTGAAAAAGTAAACAAACTTTCAGGATACTAAATTTTAATAAAAATTAATAATTGTGTGCAAAATTTATCTTCCAAACGGTTGGAAAATGAGTTTTCCTTATGCAGTGAAAAAAACTTTGCCGTAGCTTAAGCTGAATTTAACTTATAAGTGTTTTTCTGTGACCTTGTTTCATGCATTATCAGGAGCCATCAGTCGGAGAAAATGAAACCTGCTGCGATTACGCTGCGGGTGCGGGTCGTCGAAGGCGAAAGAGTATTCAAAGCTGAACATCTTTTAATAGTTGGTGTTGAAGAAGTTCACGATGAAGGCTTCAGTATTTTCTCGTCCTGCCTCCAGTCATCATCTCCAAGCTCGGAACCCCATACAATAAAAATTCGTACGAAAATCTCCTTCTCCAAATGGTTGTTTTGTATCATTTGCTTAAGTATGTTTTATTTTATTTCTTTATTGTTGCACTTGGTGCAAAATGCACAATAACGTGTTTTGAATCATAAGTAATTAATTCGCCTCTGTGCTTAAGGAATTACTTTGAACTCATCAAGAGGCTACTAATAAACGACTTGTTTAAAAAAGGTAGTTTCAGGGAAGAAACCTATTAAAAAAAAGGCCTATTTATTTAAAAAAATATATTCTTAACATGTCTATTGTGCAGGAATCCGGTATTTCCTCTTCTAGCTTCACTGTAGATTTAGGCTTTTGACGATACTGCTTCACGAGAGTCACTGCTTTGACAATAGATTCGAGCATTTCTCTTGATTTAAGTCCAGTCCATGATACAAGATCGTCATCGCTTCCAAAGGAAATCGCTGAGACACGCTTGACTTTAAGTTTATCCAAATCCGTAGTGTCTACCTGAACTGCTTTCTCTAGTGTAGAAACACAGAATTCGGGATGATCTGCACATTCAGCATCGATGGCAAGATCTGAAAGGTTTGGTGTATCATGTCTCTGGTCCATCGCTGCCCCAACTTTGGCACGGTTTGCAGCACGTTCAGCACGGCCCTCAATAAGTCTTTTCCTGGCTTCGCTGATGGGAGGTTGTGGCAAATTCAAGTCGGGAACTGCTGATGGCCTAAGAATTAAGCGATCAGTGGCACGGCTTGTTGCTATAAAAAGTAAAATAAAAATAAAAAAATTATAATATTATTGCTTCAAGGCGTGTATTACACTTCATACTTGGAGAGTAGAAGTTCGACACGGTGAAATGGAGGCTACTAATACGGGAGGTTTTTGTAGGTTCTATCTTTAGCCGTAGTCGTTGGATCCAGTCTAGATACCGCGATTTGTCCGTTTTCGGAGGGAAGGCATGAAAAGAAATTACGGGGCGATATCTCTGCTTACATCCGGGGACGACACAAACAATACGGCTTTTGAATTTTTTGTTGTTGTTCGGAGTCAGCTTCAAGCAAATTTCGTCCGACTTGCATGTTCTCCGGGCAATTTGCGCAGCTTTTGACGTCCATATTTCACACGTTCTAAGGAAAATAATTTGAAAAATATTAGAGCACTGATTGAATAGAAGCCAGATCTTTGTATTTTAGGTATTTTATGAACACTAAGCGGATATTTTTATATTAAATTTCATTAATTCGGTTTACCTCTCTCGCAGGTAGATTGACAGAGGGTGTACTTCAACGGCTTTTTTTCACTACTAAATGACAATAAATTTTGGTTCGGAGCATCGAAACAGCTAAGAAAAACTATTTCTCAACAATTTCCATTAAGGGGGTATTCTAGTCTAGAAATCTGAAAAAATCGAAATTTTTTTTTACCATATTTCTGTAGTTTAGGCATTCAAGAATGTACTCTAGAAAGGACTTATCGAAAATCCTATTATTTACCTAGTTAGAGCCATCTTAGTGATGTGGTATCTAACCTGTTACGGCCATCACAATGAACTTCAAACGCGTTTCTCTCGGAACTAGTTTTTTTCTAACTGGCGTACACGATATCTCAAGTTCTACTGAACCGATTTATGTCAAATTTATATGAAAATAATCTGCATACATCTCTCTATCGCATGAACCAATAAAAAATTATAACTTTTTAATTTTAATTTTAATTTTTAAAAAATCGGTAAACGCAAAAAAAACGTTTTAAACAGCATTTTTGTTTTCAAACGGCCGCCATTTTGTTAAAACCCATGTTTTTGACTTGTCCGAGGTTCATGCCATAGCGACATCTTTACTGATTCAGAATCTGTTCGATTTTTTTGTTTCAGATAACCAGAAGGACTGGAATCGTGTACGCCATGGCACAACTTTTTTTTGAACACCCTCACTTCACCAGCATGTAACTATTCTAATTATGAATATTTTTTTTCCGTCCTATTTTTGTTTTATTGTTGAAAGATAGATAAACGAATAATGATATAATGGATAGTAAAATATTCTTTGTTTTATTTTTACGGAGTTCGAAAAAACGTCCGAAATTCGTGTCTCTACACTAGATTACCCCCTTAATTGTAAGATAAACACGGTACAAGTTTTCGAGAAATCAATATATTAATTACAGAGAAAATATGCAACGGTTTGTTTACATATTTTTCACTCACACGCGAAACTTTCATAGGTGGCGACACCGTACCTTCGATGACGCGAATAGCTATAGATGGATTTATTCACCCGAAAATAGATGTAAACGGGTGAGAATATATACGATACACTTCTCCGAGGTATAAATGTATAGGATGAATAGAATAAATTCATGTAAACATGTAAACGCTGGTGAATTTCTCACTGGTGAGAAATCACTGAAGTTGGATGCAGTTCTACTTCAGGTGAATAAATACACCAAAAATATGAATGTATTCATTATATAAGTTCGCGCTAGTGTAAACGGTTGATGCGATTTCTATAAATCTCATCATATTTCTACACTAAACTGACCAGACGTCCCGCGTTACGCGGAACAGGCCCGCATTTCAACAAAATGTCCCGCGTAAGATTCCGTCCCGCGAAACGTCCCGCATTTGGCAAAAGAAACGAAAATGTCCCGCGATATCAATATATTGCAAAAGCTTTTATTTGGCAGACTGTTCAAGAGCGCTTCTAATGCATCCAAAGATTAATACGTTGAGCTGGTTTCATCGCACTGACAGTGTCAACTGGAAGCGACAGCAACAAAACTGGAAAATGATTTTTATAAAAGTCCCCTATTGATCAGCAGGGACCAACGTGAGTCAGACGAAAAGTTCATCTTTGGTCCCCTAGCTCGGTCAGGGCTTAACGTTTTGAATAAGCCGGAAGAACTAGTGTATACTCGACAGGAAGAGGCAGAGTTGTTTGATGAAGTATCGTAAATGAAGCGCTGAGCGGTCTTACGGAAGTTGGCCGGAACCTGAACCATAGCCGATGAAAAGATGTATATCGGCGTGTTATTTTACCTTTTCGTGGCTTTGGTGGTAGTCTGTCTCTCTATTTTTGCCATTCGCCCAAAAGTTTTCTATCAGGCGCAGCTGGGAAATGTTGGGAAGGTTGGTGGTCTTCGCGACAATGTTTATCTCCAGCCGATCCATCTTCCAGTGATCCTTTGGCATAATGGGCTGATCCCAGGTTCGGCATAAAGACCACATAACCTTCCCGACTCCGGCAAGCATTTCGTACTATATATCTCCCCGTTCACCATATGACTCGAAAGAAGAGCGGCTTGGACATTCCCTTCACGTCTGTCAGAGAAGGACCTTCTTCGAGGACTTGATGTGAATGATATATTCGACATCATCGCTTACCTGGGGAACGTAAAGTACCCGGTCCCCTGCCATTCGTTGAGTTCTATCATCAAGTACGTCTCGTCTTTCATTATGAGTACGAAAGAAGTTTTTCACCAGCATCTCAAGCTACTCCGTCTAGGTGATTGCCTGCTGCTCAGATACGGCCGGTCTCGTCTGACGCTTCCGCATGAAAATGTCCATTTTGGCCAAATTCTTCTCCACCGTTCGACCGGTTGCTTCGATCTCCCGGCTTAAGAAGCGGCAAAGAGATGATATTGTAAGTATCAGATCGGCTATATCTGGCGGACACAAAGTGCCTCAGAATGTCCAACTCTTTCGCTGTGGGGTGGAGCTTGCAGTATGGAAAAATCATCAAGTTGCTTGACAGTGCTGCTGCAGCGAATCAACAGCCTTGAATCATTTTTGTTGTAGACTTAACAAACGTCAGATTTAAAGAAAATTTGTTCCTATAAGTTATCCTTCATCGCCATCCGAAATTAGTCCTTTTTGACGTAGGACTACGTCTTTCATTTCTATACCGGGGTGTAAAATCAAAGTTTCGAAAACGAAAGCGTTACGCCGGAGACAGAGATTTTGAGCGTTTATAGCTCCTAAACAACTGAACGAAATGGTATGATAAACACTTCTTTCGAAGGATAAAATGTCTACGCGTTCTATACTTGTTACTTTCTTATCCAAAAACTTGTTTCAATAGTCTTAAAATTGCTTTCAAAACAGGCTATTGAAATCACCAATCGGTATATAAGCGAGCGCCGCTCGGAAATCCACTCAGTTCAAATTGAACAGCGATTGGAGCATGTTGTCGCTGTTGTGGTGAAGCTCTTCGTTTCTCATGAAAGCGCGGATGAACGGTGTCACCAAGAGCCTGTTTGTGCACCTTAGGCCAGAAGGGAATCCATCAGGAGGAGAGTGATGCCACAAACGGTTCCCCGGGAAGATCTCGAAGCAGCCGCTACACACACACACACACACACACACACACACACAGACACATACACGCGCGGAATTCTTTCCGTTTGGATGCCATTCAGCATCGAGAAAGATCCAGAAAATAATCTGCCAGTTCCTCTGGGAATTTAAAATTACATTCATGTGAAAGAGTTATTTGAATGTTTTCTATCCATGTAACACTGTGACCAAATACACTTGGTTTTGTGATTTTTCAATCAATCGCAAACAACAGGATAGCTTCTGAAGATTATTCTTCCCCATCAGTAGGATATTTCCGTATCCAATATTGGATGCATAAAACCTTGTGCCTCCAACGTAACGCTCTCGTTTTCGAAGTCCCCCAAATATTCATTCATTCAGAATGAATTCAGATTCAACTTCAAACAAATGATCTCTTAATCAACGATAGTCCTACGTCACCCTTGCGGTTATACCATAGATATAACCCACTTCCTGTTTTTTTTTTAATGCATTCGTTAACACTAAAATCGATGAAAAATGAATTGGAATATTCGAGCATTCCATTCGGTAATTTGAAGAAAATAGTAGAATTTGAATCGTGCTTGCCAGGCGTAAATACTCAGATTGAACGAGTGATTTTCGGGCGTAAACAAAATCTAAACCACCGAAAAATCACAACTGAGTGCCGATACTCAGAAAGAAATAATACTGATCAGTTTAGACTCGCAAAACTACGGTTTATGTTAACAAAACGTATATATATATATAACGTTTTGTTTATTGTGTCCCGCGTTAGACCTCTGACCATCTGGTCACTTTATTCTACACACGAATATATCACTAGTCTGAACCCACCCTTACACTGTCGGCTGATCGAAGATGCGTATGAATATTTCGGGTGTTCGTTCTCAGTGAGACAGTGAAACGAATGAGTGTGTGGAATAATGCAAAAACCAAATGTTCCACGTGACGGAGTGTCGGTTTCATGTAATTAAGTTCGGTTCATTTGTCATGAACTGCAGGGGCATTGGTGATTGAATTTGATGTTGTCTCAATATCTTGCGCTGTCAGTAAAATGAGTGTAAGATTTTGCTACTCTGGTTTTACGTCAAAAATGAGGTCGTGTCCTAGATACAACCCCTTACAATTTTTTATTGTTAGTTTGACATGCGGTAGATGGTATTAATACCATGAATAGACATACAACTGTACTAGCGTTGTATGTAAACAGCGTTGTACAGGTACCGAGGTAGCATGACACGCATGCTTTGGCATTGACGCATTGTGA
Source organism: Toxorhynchites rutilus septentrionalis (assembly GCF_029784135.1). Taxonomy (NCBI): domain Eukaryota; kingdom Metazoa; phylum Arthropoda; class Insecta; order Diptera; family Culicidae; genus Toxorhynchites; species Toxorhynchites rutilus. Next base: position 59,549,773 of record NC_073745.1, read on the forward strand.
CAATTGGACCAATTATCTACAGTGACAAACAATGTCGAACATCGAACATGGAAAAAATTGACCGAAATATTTAAGGTACCATAATCATGTACAAACACGTTTGACGAACACATAGAAGAAATATTTTAGGCATTTAATAACAGAATACCCAGCAAACATCGAATCGTATAACCACATTCTTCGCCGATTGCCCGAAGTAACCAGACGAAGGAAAGTCGCGTCCAAGTTCCGTTATCGGTTACCGCGTGATTGTTGTTTTTTTTTGCCGCTGAAGAGTTCATTTCGCTATCTGGATAGTGAGTGAAGTGCCCTGCCTGCAAGTGGATAGAGGCTTTCATCCTCGGAAAGCCAAGCATTGGTTTTTGTTTTGTCGCTGCTTCGCCGACATTGGAGATTTCGCCGAGTCATCGTGCCAACAGTGACAGTGCGGGTAAGCTTTCACCGAAGACTGTGTGTAGTGGTGTCGTAGGCACATTCCCACCACCAACGAGCTTACAGCACGCTCCCGTTCATCTGCACTGGAGTGCGTTCATAGGTGAATAAGATTGAATATAGTGAGAGAAAATATTTATTAATTATAAGTTTTTTTTTTGTTTTTGTGAATTATTATTATTGTGAAATATTATTTTAAAAAAAATACTTAGAATATAAGTGCCAATTTTAAAATGGCAGAGGGTGGGGGACCTTCGGATATGGAGGTCTCTGACTCTAGTTCCCTCCTAAGTGATAAAAAAAAGTCACTCAAACGCGTACCAAATACGGAAGATACTTCTTCTGGGGACGAGTCAGCTAACCCTATCAAGCCTCCCTCCAAAAAACTCGCAAATCTCCCATCTGCCCTTAACGATCCCACTCTACCTTCAACCTCGTCTTCTCCCTCTGTTCTTCCCACTCCTTCTCAACCTTCGTCTTCCCACTCTCAATCCCCGTCCTCGCCTTCCCCCCCTGTTATTCCCACTCCCCGTGTAAATGTCTATCCAGAAGATGCGCCCGGAACTGGTCCCTGGGTTGTTTTCTTCAGGCCTAAGTCAAATGGAAAGGCGTTGAGAGTCATGCAGATCTCGAAAGATCTGGCAAGGTATACCTCCGTTTCGGAAATTTCGAAGGTTAGACCAAACAAATTGCGAGTTGTCGTGAATGATCGAAAAGACGCAAACAAGATTGTTGTCGATCAGCATTTTACAATTGAGTATCGGGTCTACATTCCCTCTCACATAGTCGAAATTGAGGGTGTGATAACCGAAACGGGCTTGACGTGCGAATACATTACGAGTGAAGGTACCGGCCGTTTTAAAAAACTGCCCTCGACGACTTAAGATCTTGGGTTGCCGCCAGCTCGGAACAGTCTCCCATGAAGGAGAAGAAAAGAAATTTACGCCGTCCAACTCGTTTCGAGTCACCTTCGCTGGTTCAGCTCTCCCTGACTACGTGATGGTAAATAAATTGAGGTTAGCCGTGCGACTTTTTATTCCAAAGCCAATGACTTGTCTAAAGTGCAAGTCAGTTGGTCACACGGCTGCTTATTGTGCCAATAAAGAACGATGTGCCACTTGCGGAGAACAACATGAGGGGAAATCCTGCAGTGCGACTGAGCATAAGTGTCCATATTGCGGGGGATCCCCACACGTGCTCTCAGCTTGTGAAACATACAAGGCTCGCTGGGAGAAACAGAAGCGCTCTTTGAGGGAACGCTCTAAACGCACTTTCGCAGAAATTTTGAAGGGCGCTTCTCCACTGGCTCAAGAACAACAACCAATCAATACACACAATGTCTTCGCTACGTTGCCAGTTGACGAAATGGAAGCGGATACAGCTAACGGGGGCACGCCGTTTATTTCTCAAGGGAATCCCCGGCGCAAAAATGCGACCACTCCCAAAGTTCAAGGACAAGTCCCTCCGGTGATACCCTCTGTTAGCTTGCCCAAAAATTCGAGTGCAGCGGATAAGCGAAATCAGGTCCCTCCTGGCCTCCGTGGTAATAGTTCACCTTCGAACGACCCAGCACTCGAGGGGACATCAAAAACCCCAACTGTCCCTGTTTTTCCGTCAAGTTCAACTTCCCAATCGGGATTTATAAAGTTGTCTGACCTTGTGGATCAAATCTTCACGTGTTTTAATGTTTCCGACTCCATCAGAACCATTGTCACCGCAATGCTTCCAGTACTAAAGACAATTTTGCAGCAATTGATGCAAACATGGCCCCTCCTTGCAATGATTATCTCTCTTGATGTCTAATTTAGATAGAGAGGTCGGAGATATCACTGTTTTACAGTGGAATTGCCGTGGTCTTATCCCTAAATTGGATACATTCAAATTTCTAATTCATAAACTCAATTGTGATGTTTTTGCTCTATCTGAAACCTGGCTCTCTTCTCAAAATGATCTCTCTTTCCACGATTTTAATATAATACGCTTGGACCGCGATGACAGATACGGAGGGGTACTATTGGGGATCAATAAGTGTCACTCATTTTTTAGAATTGACCTTCCACCTATTGGAGGGATCGAAGCTGTTGCTTGTCATGCAAACATCAGAGGCAAAGACCTCTGTATAGTCAGCTTGTATTGGCCTCCGAGAGCTGCGGTTAGCCGCAAGCAACTTGTTGACATGTGCTCACTCCTTCCTGAGCCACGATTGATCTTGGGAGACTTCAACTCTCACGGAACTGCCTGGGGGGAACAGTACGACGACAATCGTTCATCGTTGATATATGACCTTTGTAACAGCTTCAATATGACCGTTTTGAACACTGGGGAAACAACACGTGTACCTAAACCTCCTGCTAAACCAAGTGCTCTTGACCTCTCGCTTTGCTCGAATTCACTATCGTTAGATTGCAAGTGGAATGTAATCCAGGATCCCAACGGTAGTGATCATTTGCCAATCAAAATTTCCATCACCACTGGGTCGAGTTCTTCTGAATCTATAAACATGGCATATGACCTCACAAGACACATTGACTGGAAAAAATATGCGGACGCGATTGCTCTAGCCATCAATTCCAGAGATGGTTTACCTCCATTGGAGGAGTATAACTTCCTTTCTCGTTTGATCTATGACAGCGCGGTTCGCGCTCAAACGAAACCCATCTCAGGTTCCACTATTCGTCGAAGGCCTCCCAATCCATGGTGGGATGGCCAGTGTTCCAAGCTTTATGGAGATAAATCGAATGCATTTAAAGCTTTTCGGAAACGTGGAACCATTGAGAATTTTCAAACGTATTTGGACCTTGAAAATCAATTTAAAAACTTGATCAAAGGGAAAAAACGTGCTTATTGGCGAAATTTCGTGGGAGGTTTGTCACGAGAAACGTCAATGAAAAAATTATGGAAAGTGGCTCGAAACATGAGAAATCGCTCTTCATCCAATGAAAGCGAGGAATATTCACATCGATGGATTTTAAATTTTGCACGAAAGGTTTGTCCCGATTCCGCTCCAGTGCAAAGAATTATTCGAGTTATACCACAAGATAGGTGCGATCTTGATTCCGAGTTTTCGATGGTAGAATTCTCTCTTGCTCTCCTTTCATGTAACAATTCTGCTCCGGGATCGGATAGAATTAAGTTCAACTTGCTGAAAAATCTCCCTGATGTGGCGAAACATCGCTTGTTGAACTTATTCAATCGGTTTCTGGAGCATAATATTGTTCCAGATGATTGGAGACAAGTACGAGTTATAGCTATTCAAAAACCCGGAAAACCCGCGTCCGACTTCAATTCGTACCGCCCAATAGCAATGCTGTCTTGTATACGGAAATTGTTGGAGAAAATGATCTTGTTTCGCCTTGATCGATGGGTTGAAACGAATGGCCTACTCTCAGATACACAATATGGGTTCCGCAGGGGCAAGGGGACGAATGATTGTCTTGCGTTGCTTTCTTCAGAAATTCAAATGGCTTACGCCGAAAAAAAACAAATGGCTTCAGTATTCTTGGACATAAAGGGGGCCTTTGATTCTGTTTCAATAGAGGTTTTGTCAGACAAATTACACTCTCGGGGTCTGCCGCCTCTATTGAATAATATGTTATATAACTTGCTTTGTGAGAAACATTTGAACTTTTCTCACGGAGATTCGGCAGTAAGTCGGGTCTCTTACATGGGCCTCCCCCAGGGCTCATGTTTAAGCCCCCTTTTGTACAACTTCTATGTAAGCGACATCGACAATTGCCTTACACAAAATTGCAGCCTAAGACAACTTGCAGATGATGGAGTGGTGTCTGTCGTAGGACCAAACGAATCCGACCTGCAAGGACCCTTACAAGATACTTTGAACAATTTTTCAACCTGGGCCATTGGGCTAGGGATCGAATTCTCCACGGAGAAAACAGAGATGGTGGTTTTTTCTAGGAAGCATAGACCAGCAAAACCAAAGCTTCAACTTTTGGGTAAACCGATCACTCATGCTATGTCATTCAAGTATCTTGGGGTCTGGTTCGACTCCAAATGTACTTGGGGGGCCCATATTAGGTATCTGAGTAAAAAATGCCAACAAAGAATAAATTTTCTCCGTACAATTACCGGCACCTGGTGGGGAGCCCATCCCGAAGATCTTATAATGTTGTATAGAACAACCATTCTCTCAGTGATGGAGTATGGCAGTTTCTGTTTTCAATCAGCTGCCAAAACACACCTCATTAAACTCGAGCGAATTCAGAACCTTTGTCTCCGTATCTCGTTGGGATGTATGCCCTCAACGCATACCATGAGTCTCGAGGTTTTGGCAGGCCTACTCCCACTAAAAGATCGCTTCAATTTATTATCTCTTCGGTTCCTCATCCGGTGTAAGGTTATGAACCCATTGGTGATCGGAAATTTTGAGCAGCTGATCGAGCTGAATTCTCACTCTGGATTCATGAGCCCATATCATGAATTCGTCTCCATGCAGGTTAATCCTTCTTCGTATATTCCCAACCGTGTTTGTTTTCCTGACTACATCAATTCCTCTGTGCATTTTGATCTGTCCATGAAGCAGGATATCCATGGAACATCAGACTATCTTCGATCGAGGATCGTTCCAACGATCTTCGATGCAAAGTATGGGGATATCAATTGTGATAATATGTACTTTACTGATGGGTCCTCTATGAATGAGTCCACAGGATTTGGAGTGTTCAACGAATTTTTTAGCACCTCACACAGTCTTCAGAATCCTTGCTCAGTGTATATTGCTGAATTGGCAGCGATACACTGGGCGCTGGACAGCGTCGCCTCACGACCTGTTGAACACTATTACATTGTAACGGATAGTCTTAGCTCTGTCGAAGCTATCCGTTCAGTGAGGCCAGAAAAGCACTCGCCGTACTTCCTTGAGAGAATACGAGAAATTTTGAGTGCTTTATCCAGACGCTGTTATGTCATTACCTTTGTGTGGGTCCCTTCTCATTGCTCAATTCCGGGTAATGAGAGGGCTGACTCATTAGCAAAGGTAGGTGCGATTGAAGGCGATATTTATCAGCGTCAAATCGCCTTCAATGAATTTTATTCTTTAGTCCGCAAAAATACCATAGTTAACTGGCAACGCAAATGGAACGAAGATGAATTGGGCCGGTGGCTCCACTCGATTATCCCTAAGGTTAGCCTCAAGCCATGGTTCAAAAGTCTGGACTTGAGTCGGGACTTTATTCGCACCTTCTCCCGACTCATGTCCAATCACTGTTCGTTAGATGCGCTACTCTTTCGTATTAATCTTGCCGACAACAACCTTTGTGTTTGTGGCCAAGGTTACCACGACATCGAGCACGTTGTTTGGTCGTGCGAGCTGTATCTTGTCGCCAGATCGAATTTAGTAGTCACCCTTCGGGCCCGAGGAAGGCAGCCCATGGTGCCGGTGAGAGACGTGTTGGCTCGGTTAGACCTTGATTACATGTCCCAAATATATGTATTCCTTAAAGCTATCGATCTTCGTGTGTGATTGTCCTTACACCCTTAGTTTTTCCTTTTCCTTTTCCTTTGTGAGAGATCGGATCCCTTCTTAAGAATAAGATGAAATGTAAATACATATTAGATATAAGATAGGTTTAAGAATTGAGTGTGATGAGTGTGATTGAGAGTGTGAGTGTGATCATTGTCAATATATCCTCATATCCCCTCCTTTTCCTGAAGAAAATATGTCACCCTTCTAAACTCGAGTCGACCGCGAGTAATCGGTTTCCTATATTATTAACATTAGAATTAAGGAAAAATGTTTATATACTAGTAACAATACAGTAAGGAGTTCGGCTCCTTTAAACCTATGTAACTGAGCCTGTAAAAATAAACGATTTAAATAAAAAAAAAATCGTATAACTTTGCACATGATAAATCACAATCGCATAAAATATCAAACTAAATATGGATCATATATATCTAAAATCGTATGAAATGCAAAAACGCGATTTTCCATGTTATCAATGGATTAAGTGGTAACATTGTCGGATCAAATCTTATATCAGTGTAGAAAGCATCGTATATCGTCATATACTGCTTTGTTGCATATAACATATGGCATATACGTATATCGCCTCCATTTTTGCGTGTATATGCCAGTTATATGCATTATATAGTTACATCATATGGCTTGTAGGATAATATAGATTAAATAGAAACATAACATGAACAGACATAAATATTTTATTGCCTTTTCCTACAGAATGTTTACTACGTAAACATTATTACCTTCCTTTCTATACAAATTCTTAGATAAGCAAAACCAGCACAAGCAGATAAGCAAAACCAGCATAAGCAGTTACCTCCCTCCTGCTGTGCCTTCTAGGATAGGTTTCATCATTGTAAACGAAATGAAAATAAATTAGTTCATATACCATCATCGGAAGGAACAGTCTTGCCTGTTATGGAGGCGGTCTGGCGTAGTGGTAACATCCATATCTCTCACGCAGAGATCACGAGTTCAATTCTCACTCCCGACATTTTCCCAAAAATGGAAGTAAAAGTGACGAACCAGCCGAAATGTGTTGAAAGTCACTATAATAGACAAAAAACAAAAAATGTCTTGCCTGTTGATCCGTGAAAGAAACTCTGCTTTCGTGAATGGAAGCATAATTATATATCATACAAATGTGTCTTGGATGCATGTATATCGCCTCCAATTATGGCTGTTCATACGATTTAATGTTAGCTGGGTATTTGCTTATCATGTTTTGTGTCGAATATACACGTACACGTTGATCAAATTTTATCTGTCAAAAATAGCCAAAATTTGGCTTCGGCCAAACAGTGTATGAGCACTCTTAGTTTTTACTCTGAGACGACATTCTTTGTGTGGACACCGACTGGACAACACGATCGAGTGCCTTTCTCAAGGCACTCGAGGGCGGAGGTGGTAGCGCTGGAGTAGAATAGAGTAGAGTTTTCAAAGGGCCTTTCTCAAGGCTAGAGACGAATGAACTGCATAAGTTTAAAGTCTCTATAATACAATACCTTCCTTCCTTCTGAGACGAGAAGTGCCAATACAAAGGTCGCAAAGGAAAATTGTAATCAATTGAGAATTACCAATGAAAGTGAAAAATATATACTTCCACAATATCGACAGGAAAACAAGTCGCTTAGAGTTTCTAGAAATGGTTTTATATCATCTTATTATGCCACACCCAGACAAAGATTGTTAGAAATATGCAAACTAGATATTTCAGAACCTTTGTAACTGGATTTATTCGGCCAATATAAAGTGTTATGATTTCAGTGTATTTTTAACGAATAATTGGAATTAATTTAAATAAATTAATTGATCACGTGCGATAGCATGTACGGATTTCTCTTGTTGGTCGATCTCTCTGTTTTGAAAGCAGCTCGCGTTGTCGGTAGAGCTGAGAGCAAAGCGAGTCTGCAACGAAAAGAGAGAATAGCACGGTGACATAACGAACGTTCACCTGTCAAATACAGGAACTGATTGCGCCTAATTGCTCAGTGAGGACGCTGATTCAGGTCACAATCAGGTTCAGGTTTACCTCCACCGACCGCTCCCATCGGTTCAGCATACACCATGAAGGAAGATGCTTCCTCTCGTGGGGACTCGATGATTCCTTGGCGGTTATCCTCGCGGTCCACTCACGACCTCTTCCGGTTGGCACGTTTGACTGCGGGAATCAACGGATGCCTCTGCTTAGTATACCACTTCCGCTCGCGGAACTACAATGTAGAAGGCAAATTCCGACAAATTAATCAAATGAGGATGTCGATTAACGTGTTGACTCGCTCACGGCTCAATCCAGAAGAACTAGTCATTCGTCGCGTACCCACCATCAGGACTCTTCGCCCCGTCATGGTTAGTCGTTTCTGGCCTTTCGCCGAGCAAGGCGATTAGAAGTATATCCTAAGGTGGGCCAACTTGCTAAAACCACTCTTCAGACATTTTGGAAGTCTACTGTGTTTTGTTTGTAAACAAAACCCAATACGCTAGTGCCGAAGCTCGCTCGGGATCAGTCTGTCTCTTTCATGCTACAGTCAAATAATTCCCCCTCTGCTTTCTTCCGTACTGTTTTCATATACTGCTCTCCTAACCAACTTAGTGACGAAACAGCCTCACCTTAGGATATACTTCCAGGAGTCTTGTCGCCGAGGAGAGCCATTTCACAAGTGACAGCTGATGTAGGGATAGGACTGTAAACTAGGGAATTTACGGATAAGGAGATGGATCGGGAACAGTGGGATTTGGCTTACCATCACCGTCATGATCACTTCCTCGTATTCTCGTGGATTGTGTTCCTAGCGACAGGATACAACAGTCCAAGCAAGTGACGTGCTAAATATCACACCACCGATTCTGCTCTCTCAGAATCGTTACACCTTTATCATTTGGAAACTATCTAGAAGGTTTAAACACTCATCTCTTCGAAAAAGACACGAAAAACACTATACAACTGCATGGAATGTAAAAAAATTGTAATGGGTTGTACCTAGGACTCGACCGCAGTTTTTGACGTAGAACTACGGAATTATATTATTCAATTCATTTGTTTATCACTTCGGATATTATAAAAAAATGCATAGAAATTTTTGCAATATCTTTTGACCTATTTAATTTTTTACTACTTCAGTAGACTTGAAAGAGTCGAGTAGAGTCGAAAGCTATCAGCTCTTCTCGTTTATTTGGTTCAACACGCATCAGGCTTTCTCCTTCCCACTCAGATATTGATCACAAACTATTAACCCTTTTGCTCCTATATTCCGCTTGAGATGTGATCGAATCCCGTAACATGCAACAGTAAGGTTACCCTGCTGGAATTTGAAAGCATATTTTCATGAAATATACGTTTATCTAAATAAAAGCAGTGTATATCTATATTCCAAAATTCTGGATATTCTTCCATATCCGCATTAGCACAAAAATTCTTGTCTTTGTCGTAGCACACCTCGATACAGAAGGCTCCCTCTCATTGTATCGAGCTGTGTGTATGTGTGCGAAATCAGTATTAAGCATGAATCATATCCACTCGTTGTGTATGATATCTTACTCGCATCTGTGTTTCCATTCTATTCTATTTTTGGGCCTAGAAGGGCCCTTCCGGGAAAAAAATTCATTCCATACTCCTCCTTCACCCAACAAAAAAATAATCCTCTCCCGCTCGACGCTCTGTGGCAACCATGTTGCTTCGATGACCACCAAACGAGAAGTGGTGTGGCTTCAGGTTAGGTTAGGTTTTGTATTATAGAGACTTTAAACTTTTTCAGTTCATTCGTCTCTAGCCTTGAGAAAGGCCCTTGGAAAACTTTACTCTACTCCAGCACTACACCTCCACCCTCATTGCCTTGAGAAAAACACTTGCCCGTCCAGCAACGATGTTATCCAGTCGGTGTCCACACAACGAATAGTGTGGCTCCAAATCGGGGATGGCTTATTTAAAACGTTTTCAACATATTTGAAAACGGGCAGAAACGACTGTATCAGTTGCTCGTTATTGACAGCTCTGTTCGGGAATGCACACAAATCGGCAGAACAAATATATGGGAAAATGATATTGCTTCCAGTTTTCATTAATTTAAACTGTTTAGGTATTAGTGGATTGTACTGTATAGTATATAAAACGAATCTTAGAGAATTTCCGATTCCATTGGTGTACAAAGTATCAGAATTCGTTCGCTGTGAAAATAGTTATAAATGTTAACTTTATTTCACAAAAACATGACCTGTTTTTTTATTTGGCACCCTTCTTAGAAGACGTAGTTTTACGTCAAAATATGTGCATGCAGTTATGGTATGTTCTAATTCTTACCTCAATGAAACCTAAATCGATTTATACGTTTTTATGTTATTTCATAGCCCTTTAGTTTTATGAATAATATTCAGTTACTTTCAGTCAATAAGAGGAAAAAATTGTAAGGGGTTGTATCTAGACACGACCGCATATTTTCGACGTAGAACTACGCAATTATATTATGCAATCCACTTGTTCACCACTTCGAATATTATTTTAGAATGCATCGAAAGTTTTGTAATAGATTATGTTCTTCGTTACAAATAAATTTGATGAACGTCCTTTTACGTTTGATATAATGCCTAGGACTACCAAAATATTTGGTCATGTTTACGTAGTTCTCGAACCGCGAAAGTTCATTCACCTCTAGTATCTGAAACGACTATTTTCCCAGGCTTCTCAGTTTGACAAAGCAGATTCCTTCAGGCACACTGGTTTTGAAGTCTGTGTTAGGGAAACACAGCTCGGTGGGAACAGAAATATCCCCAACTTGCATGTATATTTGCAGAGCTGATTTCCACAGGTACATCGATTTTGAAGTCTGTGTTGGGGCAGTTAGGGCGTTCGAAAAACGCTTGAAATTTTACAGTTATTCAATTGTTCATCTCATGAAAAATAATAATTTATTAATTGTGATAGACGCGTAGAAATATTTTCTATCAATTGATGCAAACATCTTTCCGATCTGTTAAGAAATGTTCGAGTTATAAGCATTCGAAATACGGGTAGGGTTAGCACACAAATCGGCAGAACAAATGTATAGGAAAAAAGGAAATTCTTCCAGTTTTCATGAATTGAAACCGTTTAGAGATTAGTCAATTGTAATGTATAAAGGGTGTGTCACATCAAACTGCATCACGGAAAAAACACTGTAGAAATTTAATTTTTAGGAATTATATCTTCAGCTTTCGCTTATTATCAGATAAGAGTGTATAGATCACGTTGGCCATGCTTCACTGTCAATTTTTCGTAAATTTGGAAAAATGTCATCGAACGAAAAAGAGCGTCGTGAATTAATCCTGTGCACTCATTTCGAGAATCCGGAGTTGTCACATCGGGACATCGGTAAGATGCTGGGAATCGTCCAATCCACGGTCAGCAGAGTACTAAAACGATACTTCGAGAACCTAACCATCGACCGGAAGGTGAAGAACGGCAAAAATGGATGCTCCGTCAGTGAAAAAGATCACAAGCGCGTAGTTAAGCAGTTTCAGCAGTTAAGCAGTGATCCGAGAAGTTCGGTCCGGGATGTCGCCAATAAGCTGAATTTGTCAAATTCATTCGTCCAGCGGACCAAGCAGCGGGAGGGCCTGCGTACATACAAGGTTCAGAAGGTTCCTAACCGCGACGAAAGGCAAAACATGGTGGGGAAGACGCGAGCCCGGAAGCTGTACACCGAAATGCTGACGAAGCCGCATTGCCTGGTAATAGACGACGAAACCTACGTCAAAGCGGACTTTCGTCAGCTGCCGGGCCTGTTGTTCTTCTCCACAGAGGACAAATTCAGCGTTCCGGAGGAGATTCGCAAGCAGAAACTATCCAAGTTTGCCAAAAAGTACATGGTGTGGCAAGCGATCTGCTCTTGCGGAAAGCGGAGCGCCCCCTTCGTGATGACCGGCACGGTAAACGGGCAGGTTTACCTTAAGGAGTGCCTACAGAAGCGCTTACTACCACTATTGAAGCAGCACGAGGGCCCGACCATCTTCTGGCCGGATCTCGCTTCGTGCCACTATTCAAATGACGTGTTGGAGTGGTACGAAGCCAACGGGGTCACCTTCGTGCCAAAGGAAATGAACCCGCCCAACGCGCCGGAGCTTCGCCCAATAGAGAAATATTGCGAGCATACGGGCTTGGGCTCGAAGTATGAATAAAAAGAAAATGCCAAAAGTTGTTTAATAGTTTTTATTTTACTGTCTAAAATTTTCAAAAGGATCGGTCTACTGGGCGAATTTCTACAGCGTTTTTTCCGTGATGCAATTTGATGTGACACACTCTTTAGCATATCAAACAAATCTTAGAGAATTTCCGATTCGATTGGTATGCAAATCATTAGAATTCGTTCACAGTGAAAATAGTTATTAACGTTAACTTTATTTCATAAAATCGTGACCTGTTTTCTGATTTGGCACCCTTCCTGATAGACGTAGTTCTACGTCAAAAGTGGAATTTCGTTATGGAGTATCCAAAACTACTCTGTTTTGAGGAGGCTGAATTAGATAATTATTAAAACTGAATGAAATTGAAAAAAACATATTTTCTGGAGTTCTTCATTCAATTATATCCTCTTGTTCAAATAAATACCAATATCGTCTGAAAAGCACACAATAGCAATATTACAGAGACACCGTGCGTGACTATACGAGTAATGATTTTGCGCGCGAGTACAGGAGGGTTAAGAAATTGGTTTCTTGAGCCACATTCGTGTTTGCATCTGACCAATAGCGCATATTTTGCTTGTTTATAAGGCTATTTAGTCAGAAATGAGCTTCATCGCTCAAGACGATGATTCTTTGGTGAAAATCATTATTTTCTTCATGATTCGTCGGAGCCCAATCGGAGAAGTTCCGGCGCTTCATATGGTCAAGTGGCTTTGGTGCTTGAGTCAGTTTGATCTTGCAAGGATGCAGCCAAAGATCTTTTCGCAAAATACGCCACAATGAGGTTTGGTAGATGTCCAATTCTTGAGTAGGCCGTGCAATTCACTGATTTGGGTCATTTCGGATGGATTCACTAGAGCTGCGATATTTCCGTTGCTTCGTGCGGAGCTGCTTCTCGTTGGAATGAGATCCTCGAACAGCGAAAATGTAGACACAAATTTGGTCACTAAACTATGAACATCCTGCAGGCTGGGACTATAATTATGGCCGAAAAGTGGAGTAAGCGTTCTTAAAGTAGCAACCACCGACATCGAATTTTTGTAATTTCCAATAGTTATTGAGCGTTGCTCGTTTGTGTACTTCATCATGATGAAAATGTTGATTTGAGTAACGATTGACATTGACAGATCATTAAAATGTTTCCAGGGTTCTTTCACACGAAGACACAAAAATGTCGAGTCGCCAATGGATGGCGTCATAGACCAGAGATCACTTATTTTTTATGTCTGCGGAATAGAATCAGCTACGAAAGAAGCCTTTACAAATCATTTTATTCAAGTTGGCAGTGAAGAATTCAAATGTTTAGTTGAATAATGAAAACTTTTTGCTAGCAGCTATCACCGTACAGGAAGGGTCATTGATCACTTAGAGCCATATCCTGTAACGGACACTCGCACCTGTTACAACCTAGAGACACTGATCACGTGAATGTCGCGTTTGGAAATATCAATGTAATCTGAAAACAAAATCTACGTTGCAAATTATTGAAGGAACAAAAATTGAAAACAGTGGAATTTCGGCTACTAAGAATGCTTGGTAGAGAGTGCACGTAGTTTATTGTGCAGTGACAAATATGTAAATATCCATGTATATTCATCTCTAAAAATCATCAAAATTCGTTATTGGCGTTAGCTCTGAGGTGCCCTTTCCAGTGCTATTGATTGTGTAATGAAAAGTTAAGAACATTGAAGTTAAATTGTCAAAACTATCGCCGCTGCTAAGCAGACATTGTAACAGACAAAAGAAGTGATTTCGAGCAGTTTGTGCACTCAATCTTGTCCAAAATGTTGAAGGATGAAGTTAGTAAACGACTGCGTAGTAACTCAGTTCGCAATGTAGCCCCGGCAGCTACCAAAGAAATGAGTGTAGCTGAGCTCGCAAGCTTGATGACTTCTCAGCTGTCCGCATATTCACAAAGCGCTAAGGATGATAACAAAAAACTCGGAGATAAGCTGGACAGACTAACATCACAAATGGAGAGCATGAAGTTGGAACTCTCTGCATATATTCAGACACTGCGAGATGAGTGCAATAGATCTCATTCTGAGTTAGCAGCAACGGTGGGTTAAAAAAAAGGATGACACTACCGAAGCACTGGAGTTTGTTACGAGGATGGATGACTTGATCGTCAGCGGAGTTCCCTATACCGACGGTGAAAATCTCCTGGAGTATTTCCATAGATGGTGTCTTACTTTAGGATATAAGGACAACAACTTTCCTTCCGTGGATATTCGCCGACTATCATCGAAGAAGCTTGAGACAGGCAACAGTGCGGCTATTTTGATACAATTCGCTTTTACTGTGCACAGGAATGATTTCTTCTCTCGATACATGCGAAAACGTACTCTTTCGTTATCATCGATTGGTTTCTCTGTTGACAAACGCATATTTGTTAACGAGAATCTCGGACCTTCTGCAAGGCAGATAAGATCGAAGGCTTTACAAATGAAGAAAGAAGGAAAATTACGCACTGTTACAACCAAAAACGGCATGGTATTCATAAAACGAAACTCAGATGATCAGAGTGTACCAGTATCATCAATGAACGAGCTGGAGCTGTTTTTCAAAAGGAATTAACCAACACGTATTTGTTCTACTGTAATATGAAAATTGTCATGTATAAGATATCGATAAAGTTCAATGTAGTTAAGTTTGATAAAATGCTCGAAATAACCCTCCTCCAATATGCTGATCGTCATAGTAATGACAATGGATAATTTGAGCAATAGTAATGCCTCTACAGATTGCTGTGTACCAGGAATAGTTATGAAATCGGCTTTTTACCCCGGTAGGCTCTCAATATGCTTCGCAAATAGTCAATCAATATGTGCTCGAAAGTTAAGTAAGCTTCATGAATTGAAACAAGTTTTTAATATATCTGAAGTTGATATTGCATGCATTTGTGAAACTTGGTTGAATAAGCGCATTGATAGTAGTTTGATTGCTATTGATGGTTACAATCTCATTAGGAACGATAGAACTAAAAGGATGGGCGGAGGAATAGTTATTTATCTCAAAAGAGGTTTATGTTATTGTATTGTTGATCAGTCAAACAATGATACCGATAGAATCACTGAGTTTTTGATGATAGAGTTGTTAATCGAAGGGACGAAAATTCTGTTAGCTGCTTTTTATAACCCTCCGGGAGTTGACGCCTCGATCACTTTGGATATATTGCTACAGAAATATGGTTCGCTTTACAGTCATATATACTTTTTGGGTGATTTCAACACAAATTTGTTAAACTCTGTATTATTTTCAACGACACGGTTCATGGATGTTTTATCCAGCCATCAGATGGAAAGCTTGGGTCGTGAGCCTACTTATTTCTATAACAATGGCTCTTCTCAACTTGACCTCATTTTATCCAATAGTGTTTCTCGAGTTCTCAGATTCAACCAAATACAAATTCCGGTTTTATCAAACCATGATCTCATCTTTGCATCACTGGATTACAGTATCGTAACTGAATGTAACAATGTTAGTTATCGTGATTACAATCGCATAGATGTTGATGGTCTTAGAACGACCTTAAGTGAATTCGATTGGGATTATTTTTATTCGTCATTTGATACTGACGTTTTAGTAGATTATTTTAACTCTGTTGTTACTAATTTATATGATCAATATGTACCTATGATAACATTCAGACCATCCAAAACAAGAACGAATCCATGGTTTAACAGTGCTATTGGTAGAGCAATAGTCGATCGTGATCTAGCGTTCAGGCAGTGGAAAACATCACATGAGCACGTCCATCATGAACTATACAAAAGGCTTCGCAATCATGTGACTTATCTCATACATAAATCTAAGCAGCAATTTTATAAAAATCTATTAAATCCTGCACTTTCTCCTAAGGTTTTGAGGAAACGTTTGGGTGATATGGGAATAGGAAAGTCGTCCACATACACAGTCAATAATTTTAACGCTAATGAGATTAATGAATGTTTTGCCAGCAACTATCTAGACACAGACCAACAGCCACTTTTTACGATGAGACTTCATGAAAATCAGTTTAGTTTCAATGTAGTCAGCGATGTTGAAGTTATTAATGCTCTGTATGAAATCTCGTCTAATGCTATTGGTACTGATAATATTTCTCCTCGCTTTTTGAAGATAATTCTGCCATTCGTCGTAAGACAAGTTACTTTCATATTTAATACAATCATCACTACACAAAAGTTCCCAACTGCATGGAAATATTCAAAAATAATCCCAATTAGAAAGAAAAGTACGTTAACTTCCATCGATAACCTTCGTCCCATCAGCATTTTGAGTGTGCTTTCGAAAGCATTTGAGCGCATTATCAAAAATCAAATATGTTTACATACTCATGAAAATAGACTTTTGAACGAATATCAATCAGGATACCGCCCTAAACATAGCACCAAAACAGCTATGCTCAAAATATTCGATGACATAGGGTTGATTATGGACGAAGGCAAACCAGTAGTTTTTATCATACTGGATTTTTCCAAAGCGTTCGATACTATATCGCATAGTATTTTATGCAGAAAACTAACAAACAAGTTTGGGTTTTCTGGCAGTGCTGTCGAATTAATTAGTTCATACTTATGTAATCGTTTTCGAACTGTGTGGAATAATTTAAATTTTTCTATTTTTCTTCCGATTAGATCAGGAGTGCCTCAAGGTTCTGTTTTGGGGCCAATTTTGTTTTCGTTATACATAAACGACCTTCCGAACACTTTAAAATATTGCATGGTTCACCTCTATGCAGATGACGTGCAACTATATCATAAATGTACTTTACAAAATACAAATGTAATCGCTTTCCAAGTGAATGAAGATTTGGCTCGTATTTCTGAGTGGTCATTGAGAAATAGATTGTCAATCAATGTTAAAAAGTCGTACGCAATGTTCATAGGGGATGCTAGAAATAATGTTGACAGGCCGTGTTTGAGGCTGAATGACTCATTATTGCCATTTGTTAGCTCTGTTACCAGCTTGGGCTACAAAATCCAGGAAAATATGGAATGGGACAGTTTTATTCTCGAACAATGTGGAAAAGTGTATGGAAAACTACGCTCATTGCAGCTTAGGGGTAGTTTTCTGAGTCTTGATATTAAATTAAAATTGTTTAAATCGCTTATCCTTCCTCATTTTATGTCGTGCGATTTCCTTTTGATACAGCCTTCATCAGTTGCAATCAACAAACTAAAAATAGCTTTAAATTCATGTGTACGTTTCGTGTTCAATCTAAATAGTTTTTCGCATGTTTTACATTTGCAGTCAAAGTTACTTGGATGCTCGTTTCAAAGCTTTGGGAAGCTTAGATGTTGCTTGCTGATATTCCAACTAATAAAAAACAAAGAACCACAATATTTGTTCAGTAAATTGAGACCATTGAGAAGCGTTCGCTGTCGGAAGTTTGTAATTCCGCGGTACCACTTGATGAAATATGGCAATTCATTCTTTGTCAGAGGCGTTGCAATTTGGAATTCACTACCGAATGATTTAACTTTGGAAAGATCAGATTCAGCATTTAGGAGAGGGTTGTTCGAGCACTTTCGTGAAAATTAATTTAAAAATGTGTTAGATTTGAAAAATTATAAAAATTTCCAAGGTATGTGTCACTAGTTCTACCGTGTAAATGCATTGTAACATTTGAAAAGGCATTGCCTTAAGTTGCAGAATAAACATAAAAAACAGGAAGTGGGTTATATCTATGGTATAACCGCAAGGGTGACGTAGGACTATCGTTGATTAAGAGATCATTTGTTTAAAGTTGAATCTGAATTCATTCTGAATGAATGAATATTTGGGGGACTTCGAAAACGAGAGCGTTACGTTGGAGGCACAAGGTTTTATGCATCCAATATTGGATACGGAAATATCCTACTGATGGGGAAGAATAATCTTCAGAAGCTATCCTGTTGTTTGCGATTGATTGAAAAATCACAAAACCAAATGTATTTGGTCACAGTGTTACATGGATAGAAAACATTCAAATAAACTCCTTCACATGAATGTATTTTCAAATTCCCAGAGGAACTGGCAGATTATTTTCTGGATCTTTCTCGATGCTGAATGGCATCCAAACGGAAAGAATTCCGCGCGTGTATGTGTCTGTGTGTGTGTGTGTAGCGGCTGCTTCGAGATCTTCCCGGGGAACCGTTTGTGGCATCACTCTCCTCCTGATGGATTCCCTTCTGGCCTAAGGTGCACAAACAGGCTCTTGGTGACACCGTTCATCCGCGCTTTCATGAGAAACGAAGAGCTTCACCACAACAGCGACAACATGCTCCAATCGCTGTTCAATTTGAACTGAGTGGATTTCCGAGCGGCGCTCGCTTATATACCGATTGGTGATTTCAATAGCCTGTTTTGAAAGCAATTTTAAGACTATTGAAACAAGTTTTTGGATCAGAAAGTAACAAGTATAGAACGCGTAGACATTTTATCTTTCGAAAGAAGTGTTTATCATACCATTTCGTTCAGTTGTTTATAAGCTATTAACGCTCAAAATCTCTGTCTCCGGCGTAACGCTTTCGTTTTCGAAACTTTGATTTTACACCCCGGTATAGAAATGAAAGACGTAGTCCTACGTCAAAAAAAATTCATTAAAAAGCTATGACTAATGAGTTGGGCTACACCTCGCTCGTTGTAGTTTTATCACAGCTGCAATCTTTCCGGTTTCTCGCTTAAGCTTGCTAGTGAAACCCTATTAATAAGTGGCACTCGCCCAAACTCATTACTCAGTCGTCGGATAACGTTCTCTAAGTAGAAACGCGAAATGAGGCCTCTTATTGGTATCGCGTTCGCCGCTTTTTTGGCACTATGCGCCTCACAGCATCCAGAACCGGTGGTTAAAATTCAGGATTTGCTATTTATTCAGGGAACCATTGGATATACTGCGTGGACGAACCGCACGATTTATGAGTTTCACGCGATTCCGTACGCTCAGACACCGGTTGGCAGTTTGAGATTTCAGGTATTGGAAGGAAGTGTATCGAAGCTTGCAAGTTTTTTCGGTGATTTTTGCATTCCAGCCCCCGGTAAAAATAACCAAGATGAACGGTAAACTAGACGCAACGAAACCTGGAATTCAGTGTCCACAAATTTGGGATGAATACGTCAATACGGAGGACGAGGATTGCCTCACCTTGTCGGTGTATACCACGAGTGTGAGTAGTGATGAGTGCGTGATTTTGCGAATTGGTTTCCATCTTGGATAACTTCTTCAGCTGGATGGAAATCGACCTGTAATGGTGTGGATCCACGGTGGATGGTTCTACTTTGGCGGTGCTCTTGGCTACCGTTCAAATTATCTGCTCGAATCGGACGTTGTCCTGGTGGTGATCCAATACCGCCTCGGTCCGCTGGGCTTTCTTTCGTTTATGAACGATAAAATACGTGGGAATATGGGTCTCCTGGATCAGATAGCGGCGTTGGAGTGGGTTCAGCAGAACATCGATCACTTTGGCGGAAACAACAAAGAGGTCACGATTTTTGGCGAGTCGGCAGGAGGTGCGTCCGTTTCCACAATGCTGCACAGTCCGTTGGTCCAGGGCCGTAAAGTACCACTGTTCCATAGGGCCATCCTTCAATCTGGTTCACTGTTTTCGCCCTGGGCTATGGGCGACAACCCCGTGGAAGGAGCACACGATATCGCCAAGCGGGCGGGTTGTAACGATCCTGCTTCCGTTGAGCAGTGTCTTCAGGAGGTACCGGTGAAACGCTTGCTCGAGGCTTTTGGTGCTCACAGGAAAGAAACAGTCATTAATCACGGCTATCCATCCGTTGCGGGAACGACTGTAGTTGTTGGTGGTCCCTCGCAAGTATTCCCGGAGCATCCTAAGCAATATCTCTGGGATGTTCCGACCACGATACCCATCATGTTGGGAGCTACTTCACAGGAGGGAATATTTTTACTGCATGAAATTGGCAAATTTCAACCTGAGGCGATGAAATCACACTTTAACTCATATGATTTGTTGCGATTGGTTCGAACGCTCCATCAGAAGTTTGGTCAGAACCGATTGGATGGAGTTCTGGAGGCGTACGATATAATGAGCAGGTTCCTAGTTAATGGAATGGATCGATATCGTTGGGAAGAAATTGTTGGCGGTTTGATTGATGTAGGTTTTCTGATAAACATCTAACATTAGAATAATTCACTGATATCTCTTCCTCAGATCTGCGGCAACCATGGTATCAAGGGACCCGTTCTCACCGAGCTGAACGCATTCGCACGAGTGATTCCAGAGAATGTCTACCTTTATAGCTTGGATTATTCCAACATACGGACCGCGCGTAATTTGAGCTACCCTTTTGCGTTGAAAGATGCCGTTGACCATGCAGAAGATTTGAAGTACCTTTTCCCCAGAACGGAGCTGAACGCCCAAGATACTAAGGTGGCAAAAATTATGGTCCAGCTGTGGACTTCTTTTGCAACGAAGGGAATCCCCAGGGCGAAACATGTTCATCACTGGTCACCGGCGAAAGGTAGATTTGAGTGACTTTCAGGGAGTTTTACGACGATTTTTCCTGTTCATTGCAGGTCTTTATGGGCCGTACCTGAAAATTGATGCGCAAAGTGCGCAGGGTGAAAACTACATCGACGAGTTTTCTGCTACCGCACACAAGAACAAGGCGTTGTTATCTGGAGGCAAACAACCGGTAGTATCCATGCATGTAAATAGCGTCTGTGTCGCTAATTGGTTTTGCGTTTCCGAAACATTTCTGATTATGAGCGCTTTCATAAACGTTTGTGTTCGTTCTGCTAGTTATTGAATATTGGGAAATCGGCCTGGTACTATTAGTAGAGAACGATTCTGAATTTTCTAATACCCAACTTCAATCGCCGGTAGTTCAAACAGTTACTCGTCCTGGCTCTCCATCTGTTGGTTTTGTTTTGAATCATGTGTTATTTTGACACTGACAGCTGTTGAAGAACGTTGAGAAATATAGCAAAATTAATTCTGAACAACATCTACTCATATTTTTCAATAACATTGTCAAATGTCATTTTATTTAAAAGATCAAAGAATGTTAATTCATCGGAGTAACAGCCTTACAATCAAATGTCAGTGTCAAAATAAGAATATAAGCTGAGAAGCAAACAATACCCGACATTACTTGCAAATCATATAAAGTTTTTTTTTACTTGTAGGTATCCAAATTATAGGGGTATTCTACTCGGGTCCTTCACAATACTAGCGATCGTAATAATAATCACAGCAGCCCTGCGAACTGAACGAGCCCGGGAAGGGAAGAAAAAAATTGTTTCATCAGTGAAAAACATTTGTAGCGTTAATACGATTAATACGACAACTTGATAAACGTCGATTGATTAAGCTTTTAGTGAGTAATTCATTTCAATATCATATATAATTCACGCTCTATTTCGGAAAGTTTGTGAATGTCTTTTTCTTAACGTCAGCGATGCCAGATTTACGGATTTGTTTATTTTATACTGAGAAGTGAATCAGTACAAAAAATCGATGAAATCTAATGAAATCTCTACTGATTTATAGAGATTTTTTTTTCGGGGTATGTTGTTTTGCAAGGATTCGGTGTTAATCCTAAACTTCGATGAATTCCATAGAAATTTTCTTTACATTTCAGAATAACGCCAAGATATTTGATTGATGTCGTTCTTTACACAGTTTGTCCATCGATAGTTATACTAAGACTATCACTGTCAAGATTGCGTGTCGATACTACCATATATTAGGCTGTCAAAAAAGTCCTGCGGTATTTTTTTTGAATTTTCATTTGTTCATAAAATTAGTTACAATCATCTGTTTTAAGTCAAATATGCGCCGTTTTGTTCGATGACTTGTTCCCAACGAGATGCCAACTTCATAACACCCCTGTTATAGAAGCTCGCTTCCTTATTGGCAAAAAACTCGGATAGCCAATTTTCACAGGCCTCTTTTGTGGCTAACTTCTGACTACCTAGCTCGTTCGCCATGGACAAAAACAGGTGGTAGTCACTTGGTGCAAGGTCCGGACTATACGGCGGGTGCAAAAGAACCTCCCATCCGAGCTCCCGGAGCTTCTGGCGCGTCACCAAAAAAGTGTGTGGCCTGGCGTTGTCCTGATGGAAGACAATGCGGCCTCTGTTTATCAAAGATGGCCTCTTCTTCATGAGTGCTACCTTCAAGCGGTCCAGTTGTTGGCAGTACAGGTCCGAATTGAGCGTTTGGCCATAGGGAAGCAGCTCATAATAGATTATTCCTTGACAATCCCACCAAACACACAGCAGAACCTTCCTGGCCGTTAATGAGGGCTTGGCCACCGTCTGAGCCGCTTCAGCGGGCTTCGACCACGACCGTTTGCGCTTCACGTTGTCGTAAGTGACCCACTTTTCATCGCCAGTCACCATCCGCTTCAGAAACGGGTCGATTTTGTTGCGATTCAGCAGCGATTCACATGCGTCGATACGGTCAAACATGTTTTTTTGCATACATCGCGCTTCTTTGTGAATCCAAGCTTCTTCAAATGGTTAATAACGGTTTGATTACTTATCCCCAGCTCTTGGCCGATGCTACGGCTGCTACTATGCCGGTCTTTCTCTGCTAATTCAGCGATTTTGTCGCAATTTTCGACGACAGGCCTTCCGGAGCGTGGCGCATCTTCGACGACCTCTACACCAGAACGAAAACGTTGAAACCATCGTTGTGCGGTGGAAATGGAAACTGTATCGGGTCCATAAACTGCACAAATTTTATTGGCAGCTTGAGATGCATTTTTGCCTTTGTCATAGTAGTACTGTAAAATATGTCGGATTTTCTCTTTATTTTGCTCCATATTTGCGACACTATAACTCACGAACGACTTAACCAAACAAAACACTGTCAAGGACTATATTATAGCGCGCAAAAATACCTTTCCAACAAGCTATAGTATGACTCGATACAATGAATACAACTAGAACAACGCGCTTACAACGACACCTCGCGGAAATACCGCAGGACTTTTTCGACAGTCTAATACTTTGTTTTGCTGATGTTTAACTTCCTTTTTTTTCCATTTCAACCATTCGTCTAAGTTTTGCAGTTGACGGTTCATCTTGATGTAGCAATCTTGCAATGTCTCAGCAACAATGAATATTGCTGTGTCGTCAGCAAATACGTTTACGTCACTGTCATTTAATACTTTTTTGATGTCATTAATAAAAAGCAAGAAAAGCAGCGGCCCCAGAACACTTCCTTGAGGTACACCCAGATTCATTGGTCCCGCCGATGATTCACTGTCTCTGTAAATAGTGATTCGTGTTCGCCCGTTCAGGTAACTTTCAAACCATTTCAATACAGGTCCAGTTACATTATAATTGGAAAGCAAATTTAGTAATTTTATTCGATTTATTGTTTCAAAAGCCCTCGTCAAGTCAATAAATACAGCCAATACTATTTCCTTCGTCTCTATAGCCTGTTTCCATTTCAGGAGTAACAAATTGAGAGCTGTTTTACAAGAGTGGTTTTTCCTGAACCCCGACTGTTCCTCCACCAGTATTCCATTTTTCGTTATAAAGGGTGTGTCACATCAAATTGCATCACGGAAAAAACGCTGTAGAAATTTAATTTTTAGGAATTATATCTTCAGCTTTCGCTTTAAAATCAGATAAGAGTGTATAGATCACGTTGTCCATGCTTCACTGTCAATTTTTTGTAAATTTGGAAAAATGTCGTCGAACGAAAAAGAGCGTCGTGAATTAATCCTGTACACTCATTTCGAGAATCCGGAGTTGTCACATCGGGACTTCGGTAAGATGCTGGGAATCGTCCAATCCACGGTCAGCAGAGTACTAAAACGATACTTCGAGAACCTAACCATCGACCGGAAGGTGAAGAACGACAAAAATGGATGCTCCGTCAGTGAAAAAGATCACAAGCGCGTAGTTAAGCAGTTTAGACGTGATCCGAGAAGTTCGGTCCGGGATGTCGCCAATAAGCTGAATTTGTCAAGTTCATTCGTCCAGCGGACCAAGCAGCGGGAGGGCCTGCGTACATACAAGGTTCAGAAGGCTCCTAACCGCGACGAAAGGTAAAACATGGTGAGGAAGACGCGAGCCCGGAAGCTGTACACCGAAATGCTGACGAAGGCGCATTGCCTAATGGACGACGAAACCTACGTCAAAGCGGACTTTCGTCAGCTGCCGGGCCTGTTGTTCTTCTCCGCAGAGGACAAATTCAGCGTTCTGGAGGAGATTCGCAAGCAGAAACTATCCAAGTTTGCCAAAAAGTACATGGTGTGGCAAGCGATCTGCTCTTGCGGAAAGCGGAGCGCTCCCTTCGTGATGACCGGCACGGTAAACGGGCAGGTTTACCTTAAGGAGTGCCTACAGAAGCGCTTACTACCACTATTGAAGCAGCACGAGGGCCCGACCATCTTCTGGCCGGATCTCGCTTCGTGCCACTATTCAAAGGACGTGTTGGAGTGGTACGAAGCCAACCTAAAAAAATCCTAGTACTTCTACCAAAACTCATCATTGTAATATCAGATTATTTTCAGATACAATTCTCGTTCAAGAGTTTCAACCACTTGCAAATAACATGTTTCTCTGTTATATGGAATAAATGTTTGATACAGAAAATATGATAGAATAAAGACAGACCCCTCCCCTCTTCACCCCTTAGAGAGGGGGGAGGAGTGTCTATTCACCATAGAAACGTTTCGTGGCCCCTAAAATCTTCACATTCCAAATTTGGCTCCATTTGCTTGATTAGTTTTCGAGTTATGCAGAAATTTGTTTTTCATTTGTATGACTGCCCACCCTAAGAGAGGGGGAGAAGTGTCGAAGCACCATAGAATCATTTATTGCATCCTAAAACCTCCACATGCAAATTTGGTTTCGTTTGCTCGATTAGTTCTCGAGTTATGCAGAAATTTGTGTTTCATTTGTATGGCAGCCCCCTCCTTAGCGAGGGGGGGGGGTAGGTGTGTCGAACCATCATTGAAACGTTTTAAAAATGCGAACCAGCCTATGGCTGAAAGTCACTAAAAAAGAATAAAAAAGGTTTGGATCAACATGGAATTTGTAATTTTAAATCTTCCCGCTGAACATTTTTCTTTTTGTTTTGACGTAGGATTACGCTCGAAAATCAAAAATCGAGCGCATCATAAAAATTGTCCAATTTCGGTAATTTCATGATAGATTTGTGAGATTTTTGTATCAATCGATTTGGTCACTACATAACACTTTTTTTTACATTGAAAAAAATAATACATATAATGAAACAAACTATCAAACAATCGAAAAATCTCTGCCATTAACCAAACGGAAATCCTTGGTTCTGATTTTTTGAAATTGACGACAAAAGCAGCGGCTCATGTACTTAAAATTATTGCTCAGTTATGTATCGGGGTTTCATCGAAGCTACTGAGGAAGACTGGAAAAATAATCGTGCTTTAGATCCAATGATGCTTTAACCAGCAGCTCTTTCAAAGGTTGATGGCACGTTTTTATTTATTAGGTGTACCGGTAAGTTTCTTCGGTTTTACAACAGATGGTGTAGCTTGATTAATATTTCAGTGAATCATATTTCCAGACATACGTTGGAAAGCTAATGTCATTGCGCGTCTTTTTCAGTATATGTCAAAAAGTTGAAGCGTGAACACCATAGTTTTTTGCCACTTCGAATGTGTCGAGTTTTGTACCAACGAGATTGTTTTTGCGGGGAGCTGCTTCAAAAAAGCTGCGGAAAGTAATCGAATTTTTGTGGAAATTTATGGTGGCCATGAGCGAACCAACTGAGCGAACGTGTCAGACGTGGTTTGCACGGTTTAAAAGTGGTAATTTTGACTTGGAAGATGAAGAACGTTCCGGACCGCCAAAAAGTTTGAAGATGAAGAATTGGAGGCTTTACTGGATCAAGATCCGTCACAAACGCAACAAGAACTTGCAGATACACTTGTGGTAGCTCGGCACACCATGTCAGATCGTTTAAAAACAATGGGAGACTATGTTGAAACGGCGAAGTTTCTCTAGGAACGTTAGTGCCATTAAGGAAGAAGAAGAAGAAGAAGAAGACGAAGTTTTTTCCGAGGTTGTGAACATTTTGTATGGGGTAACTTTTTGAAATTTTAAGGTAGATTTTTCCCCATACATTCATTGGCAGCCTAATGGCTCTGTTCTTGGAGGCAGTGGAGTCGATAAGTCTTAGGTCGTTTTCATTGGTTCGTGGATGAGGGCTGATCCTACCGATTGTCGATCTGAACTTCACTTGACCGACCTGAGCGTTTAAATCACCGATGACGATTTTGTGATGATGTGTTGTTTGCCTTCTTCGGTGCTACAGCCCTCATTGTGGTCGTTGATGTGGTGATGCTGAAGAAGCGGACTTGCATTCTCAATCTGCACATTCTATCGTTGATAGAATCCCAATGAAAGCTGTGTGTGTTACGGCTGCTTTGGTAGAAAGTATAACATCCTTGGAACGGTCGTAACATCTGATGCAAAAATATATGCGATGTGTCGAGAAATGTTTATGTTGCTTCTTATTCATGTTTTTATACAGTGCAGATGTAATGCTGAATGTTTTGCGACGCGAACCATTATCATAGCAGCAAAAACATTAACTCTTCTACATCTGTGACATGTATTGTTCATGTCTCACTGTCTAGAGCGGCGCTGAAATACTAAACTTATTCAAAACCCAAGTAGTTTTTCAGTATATCAAAATTACATCTCCAACACTCCCAAAAACATAATTCCCACAGAAATAAAACACAAATCATCCCATACAACGTTTTACGAAAAAAAATGGGTGGGTTATATCTATGATATAACCGCAAGGTTTACGTGGGACTACCTTAGCTTAGCAATCATTTGTTTGTATTGATTAAATTTTTGATTGAGTGAAACAATTTCCGAATTTAATTGAATTCAATATCTTTACTTTTTAAGTAAAGAGATTGAAAAAATGCCATGTAATGTCATGCATGCATTGTGATAGATTATGTTCTTCGTTCCAAGTAAATTGAATGACAGTCCTTTTACGTTTGGTTTGATGCCTAGGACAAAATATGTGAACGGAAGAATTTTCAAACGATTATTTTATTTTACATTTCACTCTGAAGGTTGCATCTCTCAAGTGTACGTACTTCTTCGAACAGCGAATTTACATGAATTGATGAACTTCTGGCACTCAGTTTCGATTTTGACATGTACGTCGAACGCATATTGTTTGATCGATAGGCGTTATCGCAGCAACTGGTTATCAATATTTTGTCTAATCATCGAATGGTATGTGTAGAAATTCAGTGAACAGCACAGATGAATTTTGCTTGCTTTAAACTTGAAAGTTCATTCGCCTCTAATGTCTGCACGATTTTCCAAGTTTAGAAGACAGTGTAAAGGAAACATATTTTAGTCTGCACAAAGATAAGCGAGTACCAAAGTACGTATATTGGGTAAACACATTTCAATCGGAACAAAAATACCCCCGACTTGCATGAATTGGCAATGCCAATTTCCCCACGCTTCATGAATTTGAAGTCTGTGTTAGGGTAACACATTTCAGTTGGAAGAAAAATGCCTCCAACTTACGTTATTTGCAATGCCAATTTCCCCACGCTCCTTGGATTTAAAGTCTCTGTTAGGGAAACACATTCCGGTCGGAAAAGAAACACCCCTGAACTGCATGAATTTGCAATGCCAACTCTTCCTCACACCTTGATTCTGAAGTCTGTGTTGGGGAAACACATTTCAGTCGGAACAAAAATACCCCCGACTTTCATGTATTTGCAATGCCGATTTCACCAAGGCTGCTTGGTTATTATGGCTGTGTTGGGGAAGCCGTAAATCGGGCCAATCAAAACGAGGCAGCTAGGTCGTTTAGATAACGCTTAATATTTTACAGTTATTCAATTCTTTATCTAATGAAAAATAGCATTTTATTAATTACGATAGACGTGTAGAAAAATTTCCTATCAATTGATGCAAACATCTTTCCGATCCGGTAAAGAATGTTCGAGTTATAAGCATTCGGAATCTTTCATTTTTTCCTGCAAGTTCTGTGTTTAGGTTTTCATTTTACCCCCCATATACTCCGGTTAGACGTAGTCCCACGTCAAAAAAAAAGACGGGTGGGTAATGTCGGGGACATAACCGGAGTGACGTAGGACTATACAAAGGGGACAGCTTTTGCTAAATATATATTTTAAATATATTGTTTTATTTTCTTCTGCTACGTGAATACCTATCTATCTACCTGAAAAATGGATTAGTTTACTGTTTACTCTTCATGAACATGTTGGGGGTTCTAAAAAGAACCTTTGGTGTTGTGTTTTTGCGTTTTTTTTACAAACTTTCTCAATTTTTTCTCGCTGTCTTATAGTTAAATCTTGATTTTTTTCCGAAGGCTTTGTACTTATTAAATGTTAAACGCAGGGCATCTTTCGACGTATGCACATATCGTACAATCAAAATGATGGCTGTGATAGGGAATGCATTGGTAGATCTCAGCTCATTCACTATCATATATTTCACTATTGAGCACATTACCGTACCTTAAACTGTTTCCGTGTTTCGGAGACGAATGAATTGTAAGATTTGTAGTTTCCGCAAACAAAGTAAATAAAAATGAAAAAGAACTGAGTTTTTGGAGACGAACTCTACGATCTGTCGAGAAATAAACGAGCTATAAGCGTTCTGAAAAACCAACAGTAAATACATGGACGAATGACCTTCGGATTAAAGCCCTTTAAAATAAGAACAGAGCAGCAGGAAATACATAGAGGCGAATGAACTGCAAAGTTCAAAGCCTCTTAAAAACAAAGAAAGAAGAATAAGGAAATACATAGCTCATGTTGCTCCTTAGTTATTTTTCTATACAATGCAGATGTAACGTCATTCATTTTTCAACATCAGTTATCAACCAAAGAAAGCAGTTCTTGCTACCGAGAAAATTCGTTAATGCCATCCTGCATAAAATGTGTTGTAATTTGAAGCCATTTTTAATTCGGAAACCATGCATGGGTTTGTGAAAACTGAATGATCAATTTAAAAGACCCCAACCACCAATAAGTTCAAGAACAAGATAAACAAAATAAATCAGTTTATATTATATGTCATATTATGTCTCTTTAGAATGCATTGGTATTGTGAAAAACTTTCAATAACTCTTCTTTGAAAGGTTTAATGACACTTTTTCCTTCTTCTACCTGCTTCCGTTTTGCGATTGCGTTTGCCACTCGCTGAAACTAGTTTTTGCCACCGAACCGAATGTGCTCTGTTCTGTTCGGTTTTGCGGGTTTTTTTTTATTGTTGTGAGCAGCTTTGCAAGCCAACTCGAGCACTCCGGCGGCCGAAATTCTATAACCGCTATTAGGTATACTGGTGCTCCGGCACCAATCCGTTGATGCGATGTGATGTGAAACGATGCCACACAACCACACTGATTTACGGTTTGAAAGAGAATGATATATTTTTCAGCGGATCCGCGCCTTTTGTACTCTAGCGGTACACACTCACAGGATAGAGACAAATCAGCAGACTAAGCCAAAGGGGCGAGTCCAACGAGACGAACGAAAGAGCGTTAAAAGGCAGCAATGGCAAAAAAATACATTCATTACGATTTGTTCGCTCGTTGGATTCACATGCAGGCTAAAAAGGGTCCTTTTCAGGATCACAAAATTATCTTTAATCTAAAGAGTTTATTGTTTTGTTATCACTAGATATCCCCATCTTGTTCGGCTAAACCTTCCTGTTTAGCGATTGCGTTTGCCACTCGCCACAGCTTTCACAGTTGGAAAATTTCTTCCCATCCAGCTTGTGACATGTTGTACAGTAAATTACATTTAATGCGACGTGCCGAAACACCACTCAGTGTCGCATTGGAGGCGATTTTTTAATCAATTACATGATCATTTGCGATGACAGTGGTACAGTGTCGACTTTCGATGTGGGGTCATAATTTGGACCTCGAACTTTATGCTTACAAAAATGTCCAACTAAATATGTCGCATTACAGGTCCGTCCAATTAGCTGAATGTCGAGCTAAATGTAAATTACTGTACTTTCAATCTAGAAGCAATTTAAAAATTAATGAATATTGAATAATCGGGAAAGTCCCCAACCATAAATAAGCTCAGAACAACTGCCAAATTCACATACTCATCATATACTGGCAAACAAATTATGAAGAAATCAATTTGTGTTTTATTATTATTTTGGATATTATTTTAGTAAGCATTGAACTGTATTTCGTAAACTCTTTTTTGAAAGGTTTAATGGCCCTGATAAGCGCCGTGTTTTATGGAATTTTAGAAAACTTAGTACTCGTGGTTTTGAAAAAAAACCACCGCCTTATTCTGGATTTGCCACCAAAGAACAAACTTTTTTCTTCTGCTACCAGCTGCCGTTTTGCGATTGCGTTTGCCACTCGCTGCAACTGCCTGTTGTCTTGATGTCCACCGAACCGAATGTGTTCTGTTCCGAATGCGGGTTTTCTTATCGTCGCGAGCAGCTTTGCCAGTTAACTCGATCACTTCGGCGGCCGAAACTATATAACGCCGGCTAGGTGGACTGGTGCACTGGTACTAACGCGCACGGCCTAGCTACCCTTGCGGGGAACTCCAGATCAACACGGTTCGAGTGGGATTTTGCCTTTCCCTTCACTTTTCCTCCTTTACCATGTCCAGACATGGCTGCTTGGGTTGGTTTATTGAAGTGTTTTGATGCGAACCGATGTGGTGTACGGTTTGAATGAGAATGATCGTTACGGCAGCGGAGCGGGGATTTTTAAGCTGACTGGCTGGCTCGAGAATTACGCATGTGTGAGACAGCGACCAATGTTTCGTTCATTTTTTTCTTTTTCCTTTCCAATGGTGCTTCATTCTATTTCGCTGCTGCTCTGGTTGCCCGTTTTGGTCGGTACGATTTGAGGAGCACAAAATGGACCAATCAAAAATAGGCACATAGTGCATTTGGACAATGCTTGATATTTCACAATTATTCAATTATTTATCTCAAGAAAAATGAAATGTTATTCATTATGATAGATGCGTAGATATATTTCCTATCAATTGATGTCAAAACCATTGCGATCTATTGAGAAATGCTCGAGTTATAAGCGTTCCAAATCTTGCATTTTTTCCTACTTGTT
The DNA here is from genome assembly GCF_029784135.1 of Toxorhynchites rutilus septentrionalis. NCBI lineage: Eukaryota > Metazoa > Arthropoda > Insecta > Diptera > Culicidae > Toxorhynchites > Toxorhynchites rutilus. Next base: position 59,580,919 of record NC_073745.1, read on the forward strand.
CAGTGCCTAGATTTCCATTTCACCCCCTATATCTTCCGGTTAGACGTAGTCCTACGTCAAAAACGACAATAGAACATCGGTTGCTGTGCAAGCTGTTAATCGAAGAACATAGCTGGCTCCGCTGGAAAATATCTCCTTCATATCCACCTTTGCAAATTCCATGCACTTTGACGCAACTTATAACCCGTAAACAATACATGACCTCGCGAATATTGAATGATCGATGGCAAAATATCAGCAATAAGCTTAAGGTGAAGGTGGAAGCTAGCCACAAATGGCTGCCACAATGGCGCTCATTTCTTTCATCTCCCTCCCTTACCCCTCGCCCGAAAATCAATAATTTTGCGAAACAGTGTGAAGAAAATGATCGTTTGTACACACTTCCCACCAAGTGATATCAACCAAAATCTAATCGATTACTCACCAGATATTAAATTTTAATCTGCCATCGCAATGTATAGTGGAAAACGTCGTAAAACTCGAGCTAGTGCTCTGAAAGTTAACTTTTCATTTTTCAATTATCCGCAAAGGTTTTGTTTGTATTGGTGAAAACATCTTTATTTTTTCGACACTAATGCCAGACAACATCATTGAAACAGATATAAAAACCACTCAATAAAATGTTATTCCTGAGTCATAGCGTTTCATGTCATGAAAATCAATAGAATCAAATTGTGTTGATATCAATACAATTATTATTTTTACATTTAATGGGTCTATAATGTGAGTTTTAGCAACTTTGACATTGGGTAAGAAAATTGTATTGCAGAACTCGGAACACTGCCATGGCTGCCTATGCTTTCAAAAACAGTAAACGGAAAAGTATTACATTCAATCAAAATGACTCGGCTAACGAAAAAAAGGGTTAAGGCCAAGGATGGTTTCAATCGTATCACCGAGCGCTCGTTACATTCTCTTATTTGATTCATTCAACGCACACAATAATATGTTTTAAATCACTCATGAAACAGAAAACTGACGTGCCAACGAAAACACTGAATGAACACAGCGTGAGAGTCATCGCTTGGTATCTGTGCGCGTGTTCATCGATGCTCGCTTGTATCATTTTATGATTCATTCGTTAGTTTCTGCCGTCGCTTTACTTTCGTTTCTTGATCCGATTGGGTGCTTAGCCTCGGAGCTTTGGATCGAATCGCTTTGTGATAGATTGGTGTCGCTCTCAGAAAAGAATTGAATCTCAAGGCAAAAATGCGATGCGATGAAAATATATCTATTCGATGTGCTAATGCTCGCAGGTGCGCACCTAACAGTTGTCGTCTAATAACTTTTAAAAGGAAAGCCAATAGGGTTCAGTTTGCTTACCAAATAGTAACTATATATAACCTTCGAAACGCAATCTATAAATACTCCGAGTTTTGCTTGTCCAATATTTATTATAATACAAATTGTCGAATGCGGACTTTTGTCCAATAGTGGAGGCACAAGTTCGCATCCTATTGGGCAAAAGATCGCACTTATTGAAATAAACTTTTGAGATAAGTTGTATAAAAAAAATCAATGATTTATCATTAGTAGCGTGTGATAAAATCATTAGTAGCGTGTGTAGGCATCATCTAAGAGGGGATGGATAGTTGATTACTTGCTGGCTAGACTGATTTGTTGTAAATTTCGAAAAGGCATACGATGCATCCTCATGAAGCTAGATCTCGTCCCTCTAGTTTTGTAATCTGGTTGTATCCACGCTGGACTTTAATGGCTTTCGTAAAAACACCAAATCTTTGAAGAAATCGTTTTGTTCATTGGTCTACAATGGATTAATGTTTTGAAATTCGAAAAAAAATCGGTGCCAAATACAAAAAAAAAATCAAATGATCAAGTCCAAATGCAAGCAAAAGCTTGGCATCCAGGAGCCAAGGAGAGTTCGATAAGATGGTTAAGCGATTCAACATTAGGGATGCTATGTTTTGGGTGGCCGAGGCTTGGGATGAGGTACCGACTGATTCCATTGTGAAGTCAAGGAAAATGTTGATATCCCGTTGTCGGCTGTAAAAAAACGCATGAACGCATGAACGGTGATTTTATGGTTTTCGGAAGACTCAAACTTTGGCGTCTTTACGACAATAGTAAGTAAAGTCTGAATGACCTAAAATGTTGTATAGTGTATTTTTTCGAGGTAATCAATATTTTTCAGGAAGTCCCATTCACAGTCCCAGTCCCACATCGTTACTTATGAATTTATTTTTAAACCAAATAAATAATAATTTGCAAGAAAAAATTAAATTAAATTAAATCTATTCTGCGATAACATCGTAACATATAAAGATGCTAAATAGACATCTTTTGAGAATCCGATAAATCAAAGGACTATCCAAGCGGATTCAAAGATTTATCACTTATTTTGTATTCTTTGCAACAATCTCAACACTCCTACCCCAACTTTTCCTTTTCCTTACTACATCCGTGATTATTCGAAAGAACCGAATTAAAACATACTAAACAGATCCTGTTCATCCTAACTACATCCATGTTTAATTGAATTATCATATTAGGTATGTTTAAATATTAAATTTGGAATTTCCAACTTATATAAATCTACTGCAGATAATCGAAACTAGTTGTATTGACCAACCCCTTCTCCAGTCCTCTCCTCTATATAGCTTCGTACAAATTCGTTCAAATAATAATATTTATAAAGTATATTAACAAATTATTCAAAATTTTCTGACTGTACGTGTCTCTGTTATATTGCTATTGTGTATTTTAAGGCGATATTGGTATTTATTTGAAGAAAAAGATATAATTGAATGAAGAAACTCCAGAAACATGTGCTCTTCGCCTTCACTCAGTTTTTAAAGTCATTTAATTCATCCTTCTCAAAAATAAATCATAATAAATCATAAATAAATAACCTTTTCTGTTATTAAGTTCTTAACAGAAGAAAATCTGTTCAATATTCCTTGCAGAAAACGTGATACAGGGTAACTTCGATATAACGTACATTTTACTTTCAAAATTGTACGTTGTATCGAATTGTACGTTATATCGAAGCATAATAAAGAACTCAGAAACGTAGCTTATACTACTTTATTGTGTTGCCGTTTGAGTAAGGTTAATGAATAAATTCAACTAGAAGACGAAACCAATCTTTCTCATGATGTTTCTCTTCGTAATGTTGATTAAAATACTATTCATTTAGAATCCGGAATCACAAAACAGTTGTATTTCGGGATTGGATAAAACTACAAATCAAGATTTAGTATCAAAATACGGATAATTTACTGTTCTTTCAGAAGAACAATATTCAAAAAATTATTCCTTTGGACTTTGAAAATGTGTACGTTATATCGAGGGTACGTTATAACGAGGGTACGTTGTATCGAAGTTTCCCTGTACTCTATTAATATGTGTCCTTCGCCTTCACTCAGTTTTTAATGTCATTAAATTCATCCTATTTAAAATCTAATTATTGATTGTCGGTCTGGGAGACGCGAGTATATTAGGTAATGGATACAATCTGGATTTATTTTCCATCGATTGGTATATATATATATATACGCTACACTCCATACGAAAACTGGTAAATATTGACCATCCGGAAAACAGAAAAATTCTTGCTATCAATTTCATATCACATCTGTGTGTATATTCGCATGCACCGGACTTTTTTATTCGATGTTTTCTTCTTTACGTTAGCCGTGTGGTCCTGTTTTTTGTTGTTAAAAGTTACCTGCTGGCGGTGTTCCAATTTTCTTTAATGCTGCTATTCTTGGAAAACAAACTACAGTACCACAAGCATTTACAAAACATAACATCTTTTATCGCATATACAATTAGCGCACATTAATCTAAAATATGTATTACACATGATAAATTTGAAGAATAAGTAGGGCATATTCAAAAACAACTGATCGAAGAAAAATCGCCGCTTTGTTCCCTGCTTATAAATATTTGTACGATATGCATCACAATATACAGACATTTGCTGCATTGGCCCCTAAAACGGTATGATAATTGTTCAAATGAGTGCAATCATGGGAAAATTATCGCTTGGCGATCCTTCTCTGTCTCATCCGCACACAAATCCGATCGATGGAGAGTGAATCATTGGTTGACAGAGCTGCTGTTCTTTCTACTTACGAGACAGAATGAACTTGTCTACCACATGTTTGGATTCGCTCACTCACTGAGTGGTATCGTATGATGCGAGACCAACACATTGATTGAAGAAGCTGTTTTCACATGCTGAAAAAAGTTGGATGATTTCGTCGATTCTCTTGTTAATTACCAACATTGGTTAAGGCTCTCCAACGTGAATATGTGAAAACAATACGATCAACGAAGGAAAATATTGAGAAATTATCAATATCGAGTTACTGTGCGCAAGAACTTGTTGATAACAAAAGAGCCCCAATTCGCTTGTGTTATAAATTTGCTCATGTTACGCTCAGAATTTTACTTGATATACAAATACACCTTCTATATATATTTTTATTTGCAATTGTTCATCGGAACATATCGTTCATACATTTTACTTTAGTATTGGATTGTTTTTTTTTTTTCAAATGTATTCAAAGACTCGTGTCAATGAAGTGCACAGTCTGATAAGTGAATTGATCTATTTACGTGTGCTTTGCTCTTCTCTCACAAACACTATTATTCCATTTTTACACGTAGATTCACCTATACTACTACAATGGCTAGCTTCCACCTTCACCTTAAAGCAATCCAAAATTCACACAACTTCTCCCTCGGCAAACAACATATGAAAATCAGTTTGGATAGTGGTAAAAAATTTTTAAAATAATTTTGTTGTGAAATTCTTTATGACACAAAATTGCCATTTTGTTGAAGTGGGATTCGTCTAGCCGGACGCTAGATGGATAATTGAATGAGGGAAATACACAATAGAATAGAATCACTATCTGCAAAATGAATTACAATCAGTTTCTAATTCGTAGGTCACCTTAAGTTTTCAATCAGTTCAAATAACCCATTCGGAGTGGTTTCGACCAAGCTGCGTCAAGTTTTAGTGTATATCTCGTTCTACGCAGAGGATACTGTTCGTTCCAGCTGCATCTACAGGGTCTTTCAGATTGAACGCTCACGCCAAAAATTTCAATAACTTTTACAAAAATCAACCGATTTTTTTTTAAAAAGCGAAAATAAAGCTAATTTTAGGACATTTTCGATGTGACGACCCTTTTTTTCGATAACGCGCTTTAAACGGTGAACAAAATTCTTCATACACAACTCCAACATTACGACATCGATGCTGTTGAAAATCCGAGTTATTTCTTCTTTAAGTTCCTCCAAACTTTGTGGCTTATTAACCCTCTACATCCCAATTCTTTCTTCAAATTATTCAGACATTATTTTCAATGGGGTGAACACTAGAACGTCTTTAGAATACTTCATCTATCACACATACACATTGTTTTTATGCTGGCAGCTTTCTGCTAGGAGTATTTTATATTGAAAGTCGGAAATTCGAGATAAAAGTGGAGTAGGTTTTTTTAGATGAATAAAAAACTTGGGCGGTAGAGGGTTAACATACCAACGGTCCTTCACGTACCCCCTCGACGAAGTAATCGACGACGAGAAATGTCGAAATTCTTACCATAAAAGGACGAAGTTTCATTAAGGCTTCGGTTGCTCAAGTAATACGATTTCACTAGAAATACGCATTCTTGTAAATTGTACATCTTGACACTAAAAACCATCCGATCAGACTGAACGAGCAGCCGAATATTATAGTCCCGAAGTGGGGAATGCAGTGTTACCATTGACGGAGCGTTTTTTTTCTTATGAGGAGCTATTCAATTTTTTGCGTGAGCGTTTAATCTGAAAGACTCTGTACTATTCCTACTATCACTCCAAATAAGTTCTTGACAGGGGTTTGATTTTGTAAACAAGCTTACCAGTTCAAAATCTGAAGCCTCCATTCATTAAACCATGCCATAACCTTCCGGATTTTATGAATTGATGCCAAATTACCCAATTATCACATTGTTTTTGATGCAAAAATAGCTGTAAGTGATTCTGAAGTACTTCGTTGTACTTCTGACGGTTCATTTGTGTTGATGGTAAGCTATCTAAAACAGGCCTTTTTAAGAAAATTCTTATAAATGAAGATAGATATTATATCCTAAACCATATACTTCAATTCAACTGACTTCTTACATATCTCTGGAAACCCAGAAAAAAAGTGGTTCTATAGTTATGAAACGCAGTGTGTTTGTTGTTCCATCAATCTCATTATTCCACATTGCGACGAATTTAAAAATGGGTGACTGGAGAATCACCCAGGGGTGGGACTTGCGATGCAATGTTTCGCTTCTCTTTTCTTCCCTACGTTTATTTTCGCAATATTATTGTTGTATTCAAATTGTATTTCGCTTTTACTCTAGTCGCTCCTTTTTATCGGTACAATTTGATGAGCACAAATTATGATAATCAAAACGATGAACTTAGCGTGTTTATTCAATTGTTTATCTATTATAATTTTCTATATTATAATAGATGCGTAAAAATATTTCCAGCAATTGATGCAAACATCTTTGCGGTCTATTAAGAAATGGTAGTTATAAGCATAATCTAATGAGCAAATCTTGCATTATTTCCTACATGTTCAGTGTTTAAATTCTCATTTTACCCCCAATATCTTCCTGTTAGACGTAGTCCTATGTCAAAAAACGTTAGTAGAACGCTTAAGTGAAGTGGCTATGAGATAGGATTTTTCGAGGGAGCCCAATCCACGTCTGCGTAGCTATCCGAGTTGTCGAAGACATAAACATAGACATAGGTTCGGCCTAGATATAATTTACGGCCATCTACTGAAGAGAGAACTTACCGAATCTGACATGGTTTGTGGTAACTCTAAGGGTGGGTTTAGACTAGGGATATATTCATGTGAAAAAATATGATGATATTTATAGAAATAGCATCAACCGTTTACACTAGCGCGAACTTTTATAATGAATATATTCATATTTTCGGTGAATTTATTCACCTCACTGCATCCAACTTCAGTGATTTCTCACCAGTGAGAAATTCACAAGCGTTTACATCGCTGAATTTATTCAAGTTATATATACCTCGAATAAATGTATCATATTTATTCTCACCCGTTTACACCTATTTTCACGTGGATAAATCCATCTATAGCTATAGATCTCCCTAATGTAAACCCGCCATAAGATTATTGAGTCAAGAGTTCTGGAGACATTTCTGAACAAGGTAAGGGCGATCAATACTTTCGCGGATTTTCTGCTGATTTCCGAGTGAAACTAGCTTCAAGGATCTTGTGAGAGGGATAAGAAAGGCATTCAGAGAGGCTGGAGTGCGCCATCCTCAATCGAAAATGGAGAGGATGACATAACCACGCAATGAAGGGAGACTTGGGATCGTTGTCATTCCCGCACTATGTGTTGCCCAAATTGTATTTTCTTGACCGACTTTTCAAACCACTGGATATTAAAATTCGCTTAGAAAAACGTAAAATCGTTAAATAAAGTATTCATTAAACCATATCTGGATTAAATGGAGATTGGAAGCCAGATTTCATGTCATCGATTGAAACAAGTGATATTTGGACCAGATCATATCTGGTGAACAGGGAGGTGTCAAAATTCATAAAAAGTGTAGAACTTCCCAACTTAGCGATTCAGAGTAGATTTCCATCAGCTTTTCAACATGTGACCGAGCGTTGTCGTGTTGATAAATCACTTTGGTTTATTCTGCTCGTATAGCGACAGTTCTTCTCCAATTCTCTCTCCACCATTTTTCAATTCTCAAACGTTTAAATTGAACGAGCGAGGGCAAGAACGGACCAGATGGAATATTGCATCGGAAAATAGTGGCGTTTGCACCAATTTAGTCTCTGTAGAGAAACGAGACAACAGTGGATTGATCTCTTCAACTCTTTAGTTATATTCTTTCAAATCATCTTCTGAACGAATCGAACGACGAATTTTGATGTTAGAGCGAAAGTTTTACAAATGAATAAATTTTATCAATTTTGATATTCGTTTGTTTTTTCTGGCAGTAAACCTTGAAAAAAAAAAACTGATTTATATTAAAGGGTGTGTCGCATCAAACTGCATCACGGAAAAAACGCTGTAGAAATTCGCCCAGTAGACCGATGTGCACCCGTGGCCGAGTGGTTAGCGTCATAACTAACATGCCGGGTGTTCGGGTTCGATTCCCGTTCTGGTCGGGGGAATTTTTCGTCAAAGAAATTTCCTCCGACTTGCACTGTGATCACGCGTATTCTAGAGCTTGCCACTCAGAATGCATTCAAGGCGTGTTATTTGGCATAGAAATCTTAACTAAGTATTTATAAAAATGACGCAAGTAATACTACGTTGAGACGGCGAAGTTCCTCTAGGAACGTTAGTGCCATTGAAGAAGAAGAAGACCGATCCTTTTGAAAATTTTAGACAGTAAAATAAAAACTATTAAACAACTTTTGGCATTTTCTTTTTATTCATACTTCGAGCCCTTCGAGCCTTCGGGCCCTCGTGCTGCTTCAATAGTGGTAGTAAGCGCTTCTGTAGGCACTCCTTAAGGTAAACCTGCCCGTTTACCGTGCCGGTCATCACGAAGGGGGCGCCCCGCTTTCCGCAAGAGCAGATCGCTTGCCACACCATGTACTTTTTGGCAAACTTGGATAGTTTCTGCTTGCGAATCTCCTCCAGAACGCTGAATTTGTCCTCTGCGGAGAAGAACAACAGGCCCGGCAGCTGACGAAAGTCCGCTTTGACGTAGGTTTCGTCGTCCATTAGGCAATGCGCCTTCGTCAGCATTTCGGTGTACAGCTTCCGGGCTCGCGTCTTCCTCACCATGTTTTACCTTTCGTCGCGGTTAGGAGCCTTCTGAACCTTGTATGTACGCAGGCCCTCCCGCTGCTTGGTCCGCTGGACGAATGAACTTGACAAATTCAGCTTATTGGCGACATCCCGGACCGAACTTCTCGGATCACGTCTAAACTGCTTAACTACGCGCTTGTGATCTTTTTCACTGACGGAGCATCCATTTTTGTCGTTCTTCACCTTCCGGTCGATGGTTAGGTTCTCGAAGTATCGTTTTAGTACTCTGCTGACCGTGGATTGGACGATTCCCAGCATCTTACCGATGTCCCGATGTGACAATTCCGGATTCTCGAAATGAGTGCACAGGATTAATTCACGACGCTCTTTTTCGTTCGACGACATTTTTCCAAATTTACGAAAAATTGACAGTGAAGCATGGCCAACGTGATCTATACACTGTTATCTGACTATAAGCGAAAGCTGAAGATATCATTCCTAAAAATTAAATTTCTACAGCGTTTTTTCCGTGATGCAATTTGATGTGACACACCCTTTAGTGTTTGGATGCGACGACAGCAGACTATTACTTCTCAGGAGAGGTTCGGTAATCGTCACTCTAACATAATCATGTTGCATGCGCCTCGTGTGAGAGGAAAGAGCTAAATCTTGTTTTGTTTTTTTTAATGAAAATATAAACTGGTTCTTCGATAATAACTCGCAGTCTGACAGTCCCGGGGTCTTTCAGTTTATGAAAGTAAATTTAGTTCCACTTTGAGCATTCGTCCACACGCACTTGCTGTGATTTATATTCGCTTGCTGTTATGATTATCTATATTTTTCTAACCCTTGCGATAACATCGCAAATTTGCGGATTCAATCCGGACATCGATGATGTTCCGATGGTTAGTTTGCCCAATTTGGGCATCCTACAGGGTACGACCACAACTAGCGCTTTTAGTGGTCGCAAAATTTTTCAATTTCTGAGTGTTAAATACGCCGAAACAACCTCCGGTGAGCATCGGTTCAAGGTAAACTGCATCAATATTACAATTAATAGCCTAAGCAAGGCGAACAATAACAACTTTAGCCTCCACGGAAAGCACCTGGCTGGGAAGGAATCCGGAGTGTGAGCAGGTACGGTTTACCCTGTCCCCAGTTGAGATTGATCACGCAGTTTTCAACACGACAATTCGCCCCAGATGTGGAAGATTGTTTGACGCTATCTGTGCACACGGGCAATGTGAGTTTTAAGAAGTCCTTCGTCGTGAAATTATGATAAAATATTTTTAGCTCACGTCTAAAAATCCGGTCATGTTCTTCATCCACGGTGGAGGTTTCTACGATGGCTCGGATGCTAATCATACACCCGAGTTCTTGCTGGAAAAAGATATCGTTCTGGTGGTGGTTCAGTACAGACTTGGTCCGTTGGGATTTGCGTCGCTCAAAACCGAAGGCATACCGGGAAACATGGGCTTAATGGACATCGGGCTGGCTCTGGAGTGGGTCCAGGATAATATCGTGCACTTTGGAGGGGACCCTACGAACGTTACGGTGTTTGGGGAGTCTGCGGGCGCGGCGGCGATTTCAGCGTTGATGTACAGTCCGCGCATCGCGGAAGGTTTGTTCCACAGGGTGATACTACAGTCGGGCGCTTCCAGTGCGCCGTGGGTTTGGGATAAGGACCCGGTTGAACATGTGAGAGAGATAGCTGCTATTGCGGGTTGTGATCCGAAGGCGGGGAAAAATCATACGGTATTGAACCTATTTTTTTCCTCTTTGGTGAACGATCAACATTTGATATTTTTTGCTCTCCAGAATGTGATGCCTCTCCTGGAAGCCGAGCGCTGCTTTCGTAGCCTGGATGTATGGACACTGTTGCGGAGTTACCATTCCCATGATATGCACACAACTGCAACTAGAAGCGTGACGGACGTCGGGGGCAGTCGACTTGTGGTGGGGGACTTTCATGGGTACCTTCCGCAAACACCATGGGAGCTGATTAAAGATGGTAAAATTCGTCGAAATATTTCAATGATGGCCGGAGTGGTGAAACACGAGGGAACGTTCCTACTGACGGTTATTTACGATGCGCTAAAAGCTATGAACCGTCTAGATGACCCATACTATACCAAGTATAAAATGTTAGAAACAGTGAACAAGATTCTGGGCGTTGATGACCCGACTGGAATGTTAGTCGGGTATCAGGTTAGATCTCTATTCAGTACGGAACAATTATCGAGTGGGAAGTTCGAAGAAATGGTCGATGGATTAACTGATGTAATTCGATCTGTCGAAATAACTGGGCCCTTCCTCGTTAATCTATTCGTATGATTTCAGCTCGCCGGAGCAGCTCTGATCAAGGCACCGCTGCTTCGAGAAGCTCAAGCAAACAGTGTTGTCAATCCGAATGGAACCTTCCTATATTCGTTCGAATACCGCGGTCAACAAACACGGTTCGGATTCGGAGCGAACACATCCCACTATCCGTTCGATGGTGGAGTTCATCATGAGGATGACTTGTTGTATTTATTCCCCTCTCCTGGAGAGCCGGAGCTGAACGAGGAAGACACCAAGATGGCTAAATTGATGGTGGACCTGTGGACAAGCTTCGCCGCAACTGGGGTTCCGTACAGCTCGGCCCTCGGTGTAAAATGGGAGGCAATGAAAGGTATGTGTTATGTGGCGTTCAGGATGGAAATTTTCCGTCAATCGGAGTGTTTTGCTTACTGGATTATTGAGACACAAACTACCTTCACCATCGAGTCATTCCTTTAATCGAGCACAGATTTATGCAAGCTCTTTTATGTGACAATGTTAGCAGTGTTGCATCATGGAGAGTGGCTGTATTGAACGATGGAACTTTCTTTCAAACTGAATACAACAAGGGAAATTCAAAATGATTTTACTTTAGGCTCCGTTCTTTTAAGCCGTTCTCCATTGTCTTTCCATAGCAACTTTTCACGAAAATTGTTGCATGCAACTTAGGAGTTATAGACTATGGGGTCTCTTAATATTTAGTCGCATGGAACGATTTGTTACTTTGAATTGTAACCTATTTCGTACGATTTTTCGATGATGATCGGGTCTGTGAAAGAAACGGAATTTGATCAAGAATTCAACTCGAGGCCTATGTACGAATCAACCGATATTTCATTTTTGCTTTCTTCTTTCTCCTTTCTTCTTTCGAATATTTTATGCATCCAATAACCGAATATTTGCTTGTCGTGTTTTGTGTCGTATATATTTGATCAGTAGGCTGTGCTCCCGTGATTTTTCGTCAAATTTTTCGTCAAAGAAATTTCTTCCCCACTTGCACTGTGGTCACGCGTATGCTAGAGTTTGCCTCTCCAGGATACATTTAAGGCGTGTTATCCGGCATAGAAATCTCAACTAAGTACAGGGAAACTTCGATATAACGTACGATTTCGCTTGTACGTTATATCGAAGCATAACAAAGAACTCTGAAAGATAGCTCATAGTACTTTATTATGATGCTGCATAGGTAGAGTTACTAAATAATGATGAAAAAAAACCTACTAGAAGATGAAGCCAACCTTTTTTATGATGTTTCCTTCATACTGTTGACTGAGGGTAAATAGACAAAAATGACCGCTTGCTTGTTAAAAAAACATTTTATATGTAATATGTCTTCCGATGTATGGGATATTAGTTGGTAATTGTATGGATTATTCATATAATTTTCGTTCAGAATTTAAAACAAAATAAAAAAATCGAGAAAAATGAATTTAAATTTTTGAAATACAGTCATACCTCGACATAAAGCAACCTCGATATAATGTAACTTTTTCCTCGATATAACGTAACATTTTAAGATTCAAAAATAAACAACATCAAAATAGTTTTTGGATAAATGTTTCTAGTAAGTTTTCAAACAAATAAGTACCGTAAAATGTGATAGCATTGGTAGTTTTCATTGTGGATCTCAATTTCATTTTTGGATAAAAACGAGCTTGCGGAAAAGCAATGTACGGATTGTTTTGTATCACAGTCCACGACAATTTCCCTTATGATATTCTTGGGCGGTCTTTCCACTTTGTATTATTATGGCATTTTTTTTAACTTTTAGCATAACTTTGAACATGTTTCAAGAGGAATTTCCATTTATAGATAAAGTAAGGCAAACATAGAAACTTTAAAATAAACGTTGATACTAGAGTTGAAACGGATATCCGGCTTATCCGGCCAATATTTGCTATTCGGCTGGATATAACATATTGGAAAAAATCCACTATTTCTCATTAACACAACATAAACAACGGACGACGCCAGCGGTTGTGTGGTTAGCGTAACAGCCTAACAATTCGATCGACCTGGGTTCCCAGCTGGCGTCGTTGGGATTTTCTGAAGCGAAAAAAGGGAAGTAGAAGAAGTTGGGCCGGCCCATGAGTTGCTGAGTCTGATAGGTAGGAACAAGAGATGTCGCCTCCCTGATGTCGGTAATTGGCACTGAAGTGGCAGAAATAGGCCGACAAAAAAAGGCGAAGATAAAAATAACAACATAAATCATAACAAATCAAACCTTATGCTAGCTAGTTAGTTATGAGTTATAACTAACTAGCTAGCATAAGGTTTGATTACTGAAATGCCAGTTTTTTTAAAATTAAATTAATATTTACTCATAACGTTTATTTATGAACAGTACTCAAAATTACCCAGTCATTATTATGATGAATAAATAAAAAAAAATCGGAAGTTGATGATAACAACCGATTACGCTTTGCTTCGTAAACCGGACTTACTTCAGAGAATAGTTTTCGTTGTAATACTACTGCAAGGTGCTGAAAAATAAACTCTAGCAATACTTGCCCTCGATTGACTGCTTAGATTTTAATGACTATCAAATTTAGAATCGTTCGCAAATGTGATTCACATTTCGTCGATTTCGTTAGCAACGGGATTTTTTTCCTGAACGCGAATCTTATTTTCATTTGCCACTTCATTGAAACAGTTCTAAAATGTGTGTCGTGAGCTTCGTGTATAAGGTTTGATTCAGTTTCGTCTTTTGTTTCATTTACGGGTCTTGAAGGTGACTATGAGCTATTACTCTCAGAAGATTCGTCGCAAAATATTTTATGTACTCCAAAAGCATTGCCAACAAGACTGTTTACGTTTCAAGAACTCCTAAATAGTCTGACTTGATCCTCGGGTCTAAAAAGGTTGCAATTAAGTAATTCTGATCTGCTCCTGAGTAGTTGAATCCCTATCAGAAAAAACCCTGTTGAAGATTACTTGCAGAAAACTTGAATCTCTATTGAAGGATATCTACGGAAACGGGAAATTTATCCAGAGTTCATCATTTTTATGTAAAAATGCGTTTATTTCTTCTAAAATGTAATCCTTTATTCGCTTCACGGACAAATGTAGTGTCATCCAGTTTCGTGTCGCAAATAAAAAGCCGAATATCCGAATTTCACTTGAATTTTGTCAGACCTTTTCCTCTACTTAAATCTGATCTTGTTTGTCTTCGAACATTATCTCAAATGGGCATGAGAAAGGTTTATAAATACTGCTAAGTGATAGAAAATTAGTTTTTGCACAATTTTGAGTGATCGTGAACAGTTTTGCATCAATAAAAAAAAAAAATATCTGCTTCGATATAATGTAACTCGATATAACGTAACGAGAAAAAAAAATAAAGTTGCCTTATATCGAGGTATAACTGTATTTAAAACTGATTCTAGGCATGCTGATTCGAAAGAGGGCATTGCAATTTAAAATTGTTGTAGGTGGCGACATCACCTTCATTTGACATTTGACGTGACGGTGCTGGTGCGAGCATTGACTGCATGTGTGAATTGGCGAAGATGTTGACGGAGCATGGACGTTCCTTTCCGTAACGTTCTATGTGAATCGAACATTACACTTATCCTGAAGCGGACCAAAACGTATCAAACCTGATAATAATTATTCGAGTCCGTTGTTCTATTCTCGAGTTAAATAGTGCGGTACAAAGCACGTGCAACGCAAATAATAATAAGTGTCTACGGTTAAGCTTGACTCGGATATACAGTGAGGGGCAAAATAAAGTGTCCAAATTTTTTTTTTTCCATTTGTTTAATTTTTCTGGTTAAAATTCAACGAAAACACATCGTAATCATTTTTAAAATATTATTTATTATGTTCTTTTCAAGTTTTGTTAATGTTGCGCTGGTAAAAAAGAAAGTTTTCTGATAGAAAAAAAACAGGGGCAAAATAAAGTATCCAGATCAGTACAGCTTCAAATAAATCAAACTGAAGGCAAACAAGAACGATTTAATAATGGGTATGGCCTCCTTTAGCCTTCAACAGCTCCTGCAAGCGCTTCGGCATACTTTCAACAAGGTTGTGCAAGTGTTGTAGGTCGAGTTCTTCCCACGCGCGCTCCAGGGCATCAAAATAAGTATTTTTATTTATCACACCAGTCTTATAAATCCGAGCATGACTTCGTCAGCTTGGCCGTATGCTTCGGATCGTTATCCTGCTGGAAAACGAAGCGCTCTGCGAGGCCCGTCTTGATAAGGGATACCTCGAGCAGTGTCTTAGAATATCATCAAATATTCACGAGTAACGAATAAGATTTTATTTCATCCATGACAATAGCAAAAGTGTTCATCTTGTTCATACCCCTGATACATGAACATGTTATCCGTAATGAATGAATACGGCATTGAGTGGGGTTCAAAACTTCACTATTATTTACATTTCGAATGTCAAAGAGCAACAAATTGATTTTCATCACAATTGAAACGATTTTCGTTTTGGCTGTGAGTTTGAGTGAAATTCCAAATATAATTTAAAAATGAGTCAGGTTGAGCCATTTAAGGGGCAAAAACGTCAGAGTTCGATGAAACGAACTCTGCAAGAAATAGCGCTCGATTTTATTTGGCGAGACGGTAACAGCACCGCATGCAGAATGGATATAATGAGTCGTTGCAGCTATCGCCAAGTGACTTGTGACGTTGGGAATTTTATAAGGCATATATTTTATAAGGCAATCAACAATTGCTTCTATACTCGATGATCAAATTGATTGCGTACCATAATCTTCCTGTTGCCTGCGTTGATTGGGAAGGACTGAAGCAGCTCATTGACTCCATTGCAGATGCAGTCGGTTTCAAAGTGAACAGAAGCAAATTTAAAACAATCATTCATTCCGTTGCTTATCGAGTTCGAGTTGCTCTGACAGATGAACTGAAATATAGACTGATCTCTTTTAAAGTAGACTCAGCTTCCCGGTTCGGTCGACATGTACTAGGCATAAATGTACAATACGTTCTGAACGTCACAGTTGTTATTCACACACTAGGTAGGCATGAATATAAAATGGCATATATTTTTGTTATTTTTTCATCAATTTCCTTCGTTTAGGCATGATAGAGATCAAAGAACGACAAACAGCTGCTCTACTAAAATTAAAAATATTGGAGGTGCTGCAGTCCTATGGCGTCACTATCGATCAAGTATTCTCTGTCACCGTGGACAACGGGGCTAACATGATAGCGGCAGTTAAAGGCTTTAAACAAGAATTTGATCTATTGGCTACTCAACAGTGGCTGACTGATAATGACACCGTCCCACACACCGACTGAGCTTTTTGGTGGCACTCTGTCAAAAACCGATAAAAATTATTCTTGATTTTTTACAAAAATTATAACTCAAAAACTGTAACACGTACAAAATTTTGGTCAAAGGATGAAATGTAGAAAAGTATAAGCTTTCATAAAAAATTACCAAAAATAAAAAAAAATCGCTGAAAAAAAATATTTTAAAATTAAAAATTAATTAAAAATAAATAAATTAAAATTCATTCTCAAAATTTTAATTTTTTTAAATTCTAAAAAATATATATGAATAGCCCTTACAGTTTCCAACAAGTCGTCCATACTTCAGAAGATGGGCACTTCTATAGAGAAAAAGTTTTTCTAACAACAACTTTTCAATGTTTTCTTTGAAAAAATTGTAACAAATCTCAATTTCGTTTAAAATCAAGATAACGATTCGGGAAAGTTTTAGATCTTTACTAAATTATAAAATTTATAAAATATGAACTTTCGTCGAAGATGTCAACTTTCTATCTTTTATAGTTTCTGGAATACAATGTATTTTTGTATGGAGACTCCTGGAAATAAATGTTTTACTCGTAATATTTTTGTGTGTAAATTATCGCGTTTGCCGTGCTCTTGACATGTTTATAAATAGAAAACAAAATAAAAAATAATAAATAGGTAGCAGGTAGATGTGAATCGTGATTATTTTCACATAAAAATGTTACGAATCAAACATTAATAGTATTTTTTCGAAGTAAAACACAAAAAAGTTGTTTTTTTTTCAAAATATATATTTTTATTAAGGTTCATATGGCGTTAGCTTTGTTGTTGTTTGAGGAACTTTTTCCCTGTAAAAGTGCCCGTCTTTCGATGTATGTGTACTTGTTGGAAATTGTATTCATATCTATTTCTTCAGAATTAAAAAAAACATGTTTTCGAGGAAAATGAACTTTATTTTTCAAAATATTTTTGTCAACGATTTTTTTTTCAAAATTTGTTTGATATTTCTTAATGAAAACATAAATAATTCCCTGCATTTCATTCTTTGACTAAAATTTAATAGGTCTGATTGAAGAAATGTAGTAAATTATCTAGGTATTCATTAAAAAATATCAAACTTAAAACAAAAATCATTGAAAAACTATATTTTGAAAATTAAAATTCATTATTCTTGAAAACATTCTGAAAAAAAAACTAGCGCTTACAATTTTCAACAAACCACCCATACTTCGGAAGGTTTACTTTTACAGGGACAAAGTTTTTCTGATAACAACTTTTTTTTTTTTGAGAATTTTAGAAAAATATTTTTTTGAGAAAAATAAGTTTTAATTTTTAAATTTCGGTATTTATTCTATGAAAAATTTTCTAATAATTTATATTAAATTATCTAAAATAATAAAATAATAAATAATAATAATCTAATAAATAATTTTCTATATTTCATCCCTTGACAGAGTCTTCTAGGTATCATAGTTTTTGAGTTATAATTATTCGTAAAAAATTGATAAAATTATTTTGACCGTTTTAAAAAAAATAGTCTAATTTTTTTAAGATTTCAATTATGGAAAGTAGTTTAAGTGAATTCATCAATAACGAAGTATATTCAATAGGCTTGGTTATTCTTAAGAAATCTAGATCCAGATACAGTCAAATAAAATACCATACATTTTTTTACAATACATTAATTTTTTCAGGTACTTCGAGTTTTACTCGACACTAGCCGGGCAAAGCTTCTTCTTTATTTTAGTTTCCTAGGGTTATTTTTATCCATGATGTACTGGTAATACAATAATTTCGTATGTTGGCCGACAATAGTTGATACAAGCGAACATCTTGACCCGTTCCATCACATAACGAATGCAATTGATCGTTTTTTCTCATTTTCATGGAGTTCCGGGTGCTCACAATAGCGCTGGAAATCGTGATGCACAACTTAGTCAGAAACCGAATGTTCTGTAAAACTACTACGCGAAGAGCTGCAGCTTTTCTTGCTTTCCGCATTATTTTATGTTGCCTAAAAATAATTTGTAATTGTTCAGATTACAGTTGATTAAAAAAAAGCTGTTACCTACGAAATATGTCGATGATAAAGCAGCAAGTGAATTTTCAGTACAGGGTTGTCAAGAAGCAGACCAAGTTTGGATGTTTCGATTCCACGTCGCGATTGTTAATGAATTAAAAACTCGAACTAATTGAAAACAAACTGCACATAGCTGTCTCAACTTAAAAGTAATCAACAGCTGATATTCATTCCGATAAAATGAAATTCAATCCTGACGTTTTCAATAATCTAGATGAATATATCACTGGATGGAAAAACAAAATTCAAAACATTTCGAAAAACGAAAATTCATCTGCTCATATTCACTGGTTGCCTAGATCTGTCATTCTAATTTTCGTTCGGAATATTTGGAGGCGATCTGGCGTAGCGGTAACAGCCATACCTCTCACGCTAAGGGTCACGAGTTCAATTCTCACTCCCGACATTCTCCCGAAATGGAAGGTAAAAGTGACGAACCAGCCAAATGTGTTGAAAGTCACTATAATACAGAAATAAAAAAAATTCGTTCGGAATACATAGGTTTTCAATGCAATCTAGTCCGAAAATCAAAGCATTCGAACTTAACGAAGATGATTATTTTCAACACTGACCTCGAGGCTTTCCCGCAGGATATTGCAATATGACTCAGCTGTCATGATTCCGTCAATTTTTACCAAACTGCCCACCCCACCCCAAGAAAAGCACCCCCACACCATCACGTTACCTCCTCCGTGCTTGACTGTTCTTCGGATACGGCGGTCTTGGAGCTCCTCACCCGACTTGCGTCACACACGATCCCGCTTCTTCCAGTTGAACAGCTCGATTTTGGATTCGTCGGTCCACAACACTGTTTTCCAGTATTCGAGCGGTTTATCGGCGTGCTCCTTGACGAACTTGAGCCGTTTAGCCTTATTCACCTGGCTGATGGAAGGCCTTCTCACTGCGATCTTGCTATGGTACTCCTTCGCTTGGATGCGGCGACGGACAGTACGACGCGTTACTGAAAGTTGGTGCTCTTCCCGTATCTGCCGGATCGTAATTTTTGGTTTTTTCTCCAGCTCACGAATGATTTTCTTGTCCGTTCTGGCATCTGTCTTGGGCTACCGTCCTCTTCCCGGGCGATCCATAACCAATCCGAACGTTTTCATCTTCTTCATGATTTTTGATACCGCTGTCTTGCTGATTTCATAATGCTTGCCCACTTCCCGGTGCGTTTGGCCGTTATTGACATCACGAACAACCAGTGTCCGGATGGACAACGGAATGGAACCGGACATTTTTGCGTTCTCCATATTTTACAACTTTTTCGAATGTAGACACCTGTTTGAATGATCCAGAGCCAAGCCAGTTGTTTATGAAACGTCAAAATACACAAAATAAACAAATTCGAGGGGCCTCACGATGGTAACTTATCGAAATTATATCGATTTTCGAGTTGAACACTTTATTTTGCCCCTGTTTTTTTCTATCAGAAAAACTTTTTTTTTACCAGCGTAACATTAACAAAACTTGAAAAGAATATAATAAATAATATTTTAAAAATGATTACGATGTGTTTTCGTTGAATGTTAACCAGAAAAATGACACAAATGGAAAAAAAAATATTTGGACACTTTATTTTGCCCCTCACTGTGTGTCTACCAACCATCCCGGAAGGGTTAATAAACAATTTTCGAATTCAATTGAATTTACCATGATTACTTTGTAAGTAAAGAGCTTGAACAAATCCCATGTTATGTCAATTCACGCATTGTGATAGATAACGTTTTTCGTTACAAGTAAACTCAATGAATAAGCCTGGCCGTCTGTTAGCCTTTCTACGTATGGCGTATGGGAACAAAAGAATTTTTTTTAATCCCATTTTTTTTCATTTAGGCTCATTAGTATTTGAGCTGTAACAGAGCCGAATTCAATCGAGCACAGGTTACATGTTTTATGTTTTCTATAAATTGTAAATTACGACACAATTTAGCAGAACAGCCCGATGTTTCTTGCAGATCAGAGCAGTTTCGAGTAGCGCTTGTATGGATGAACAAAGGCCAGGACTTTGACCGTGAATCGATCATCTCCATCGCTGAAGATTGTTGCCTGGATGTAGTTATTCTATAACAACAGAAAGATGGTCAACTGAGGACCCTGAGTTTTGAACTCACGATCGATCGCTTAGTAAGCGAACGCGCAACCAATGTGGCTACGAAGACCGCCCAATGGAAGAATTATCGGAGATCATTGTATTTTCCTCTGAAGATAACTTCATCTCTCAAGTGTACGTACTTCTCGAATCCCGCGAATTTGATTGATTTGATGAACTTTAGACACTCAGTTTGGACTCACTCAGCAGTCTGTTTCCGTTTCAGTTTTTTTATTGGAGAGACTTTAACCTTCTTCAGTTCATTCGTCTCTAGTCCTGAAAAGGGCCCTTGTAGGAAATCTTAACCCTAACTCCTCTCCATGTCTTGAGAAAGACAACTCACTCCCACTTGACGCTCGCCAGCAAACGGTATCCACTCTACAAGCATCGAACGAGATGTGTGAAGTGGATTTGCGATCTTCTTCTTCTTTTTGTTTTTAATAGACTTTAAACTTTGCAATTCATTTGCCTCTAAGAATTTGCAATGCCGATTTCGTCAGACTCTTTGGTTTAGAAGTTCGTTCAAAGTTAGGAAAACACATTCCGATCTGCGCAAATGTGAGCGAGTACAAAAGCACCCACAGCTTGCATGTATTTATAATGTCCAGGTTCCTTAGCTTTAAAAGTGTTCGGGAAACCGTATTCCGCTGTTACTCTGGTTGCTCCTTTTGGTTGGTACAATTTTAGGAGCATAACGATTGGACGATTAGATAATGCTTGATATTTCACAATTATTCAATTGCCAATCTCAAGAGAAATAAAAGTTTATTCATTATGATGGATGCGCAGAAAAATATCCTATCAATTGATGCAAACATTTTTAAGTTCTACGAAGAAATGCTCGAGTTAACCTTAGAAATCATTCGTTTTTTCCTACATGTCCAGTGTTTAGCTTTTCATTTTACCCCTCATCTATTCCTGTTAGACGTAGTCCTACGTCAATAAAAAAATTCCGATTATTCGATTACAGCGGTACGCACAATAATCATAGAAATTATTTCTGCAACTCGATTTCCAGATTACGCCGGACCGTATCTACACATCGACGGAAAACCGCGGCTGGGAGCGAACTTCTACGAGGAATTCACCGTGGCCAGCGATGAGAAGAAACGACCTGGGGGCGTGTAATGCGAGAGGCATTTGTCCCATTTTCTCAGGCCATCACCGATAATGATCCGAAAATCCTAATTAGCGTGCAAACAAAATAACACGTTTCTCGAATGTTTTTCTTTGTCGTTGTTCTTTCTTGGCCCCGAATAAACATGACATATTTTTTTGCGTTGCTCTCAATTCCGGAAGGGTCCTTGGAGAGAACGCGCAGGGTGCAGTAGTGATCGGGCGGAACAAAAGAGCCCTTCCAGGGATTACAACAGTCGTGTTCTTTGTTGTTGATAAATTTTGGGACATGCAGAATCACACGCTCCTCGCGAACAGCAGAAGGGATCTAATAGACGAAGGAACATATCGAAACGCCAACGTCAACCTGCGGAGGCCTTCGAGAGTAGATCCCAGTTCTCCCTACGCCATTAGGACCATTAGAGTGTGTGCGTGTGTGTGTTCGCAGGAGAGTCCTTTCTCTGTGCGTGATTGCGGCGGAAGTGGGCGTCGAGCATTTTTGCGTTTGACACTTTTCCTCTGTTCCGTACCTTTGTGGGTTTTCTGCTCTGAAAACTGAAACACATTTCTATGGTAATGGTGTGAATGGATTTGATTTCCTTAAATTTCACATCGTCCCGGAGCAGCAGTGCGGGCGGGAACGGAGGTGGTCCCAACAATGGGTCAAAGGTGTTATTATGTGACGGGGTTTTGTTGCAATTATTTTAAATGTTTTTTTCCGAGCGATTATGTCGCCATTCAGACAAACTCCATTGGGACGTGGTCGAGTTTTCCCGGGGCGAAGGAGGGAACCCGGAACTTACGCCTGGGAATTGTTTGTGCGAGCGAGTTTTTGTATTCTGTGTGGATCAATGGCATTGACAGGTCGCACAAAGGAGCTGAAGAATGGGATACAATCAAATCTACAATTGGATGGAGATTTACACGGAATCAGATCACAATTTATTGTGGGCACGATAGAGACTGGTATTGAGATGGTGCTTTGTTTCCTTGACATGATTTCATTCTCCTTTCGACGAAGGTTGGCAAACCCGGTCCAGATTGTGCTGCTGCTGCTCGGATCGAGTGGTGTTGTTAGCTTCAGATTACAATTATAATTTGTATTTTTGTGCCTGTGTACCTTAGTGTAATGGACGGTATTGGGATCCAAACAATACGATGGGTTTTAAATTGGTTTTTCTATGAAAACTTTCAATTTTTTCTGTTTATTATAATATCTTATACGTTAATGATGCTTATATTCAATTGTTCTGGTAAATTTGGAAGGGAAAATGTAGATGTACGAATTTCAAGAAAATTTCAGATTGGAATAATTTAGAGCCCAAATTTTTAATTATTTTAATTAATTTAGAGCCCAAACTGTTGTGAATTTAAAAAAAAATGATAAAGATGTGAAACATAATCATCACTACTCTAAAAAAATCATTTTTTGCACAAAATATTTCACCTGTACTACTTTTTTTTCCCCTGTTGGATGTGAACCACTGCGTCCATTATTCTGAACTATTGTGGTATATCCCATTTTTTTTGTACTCCGCTTCAAGTTTACCTACTGCTTATTGATGAAGAAGTAGACTGAAAGCTATAGCGAGATAGGTGCCAATCAGGAATACTCTGTTTGATAAATTTTATAATCCTGATTGGCGACGCAGACCAAATTTCCTTGGGCTCCAGAATAGCCTTATCAAGGTATTTAAGTCTGCGTCTAGTTAGAGCTCCACAATTACAGAGCAAATGTTCCGAGGTTTCGCTTTCGGTATTACAAAAACGACAAATATCATCTTGCACTAAACCTATGTTTTTGAGATGGTATTTGCTCGGACAGTGTCCTGTTATAAGGCCTGTGATTGTGTCTTAGTCTTTCTTATTAAGACTCAACAATTGTACACAACAATTTTGACTGGTTAAGTTGTACCGCCAACCAGTTGGCTAACACTTCCCGGTCTTCCCAGTTCTTCAGCTCACCTTTCAACACACAGTCAGATATTCCACAGAATGGTTCTGGACCAGTGAAAGGTGAGCTTGAGCCGTTCCTGGCAAGTTCATCTGCTCGCTCGTTTCCCTCTATTCCACAATGGCCAGGAATCCAGTACAGTTGTACCGAACTTATCCGACTTAGTTGCCGTAAGAGGAGAATGCATTCCCAGACAATTTTTGAGGAGCATTTAAAAGCATTTAGAGCTTTAAGTGCCGCTTGACTGTCTGAGAATGTGCAGATGTTAGCATGTCTATATTTTCTTTTAAGGCAGACATTTGAGCATTCTATTATCGCAGCTATTTCTGCTTGAAAAACTGTTGGCCAGTTTCCCATAGCTACAGAGATTTTTGTTCTGGGACCATACACTCCAGCACCTGTTCTGATTCCCATTTTTGACCCATCAGTGTAGAACATGATTGAACCATTACGAACACTGGGACCGCCTTCATCCCATATTGAACGAGAAGGTTCGATTACACTGTATGGAAAGTCGTAGTTAGTCCTAGGTTCCATCCAATCACTGTTCATCTCTGAGGATGGTCCTTCGAGGGTGTGCTTCGCATTGCTCCAGTAATTGCAATGCATGCTAGTCGTTGGAGTTTGTTTAGCTTTTTTGTAGCTACAGTCTCCTTGGTCTTTGGCCACCAGACTAATGAGGCATATGTAATTCTAGGCCGCACAATGGCAGTGTAGACCCTCATTACCATTTTTGGTTTAAGACCCCATGTTCTTCCTATCATTTTAGAACATGCCCATAGGGCTGTATTGGCCTTACTGATTATTGCCTCTAAGTGCGCATTCCAGTTGAGTTTAGCATCTAGGATAACACCTAGATATTTCACTGAAGCGCTGCATTTTATTTCCACTCCCCCAAGATATAAAGACTGCAGATGTTGTTTTTTCTTTTTGGTGAATGGAATAATTGTTGTTTTTGAGGGATTTATGCTCAGACCTTCTGTGGTACATCAAGTTTGTGTAAGATTTAAGGCCATCTGCCTTCTGCTCGATATCACGTCGTCGAACTTGCCTCGTATCATTATGACTAGATCATCGGCGAAGCCCACAATTTCAAAACCTTTTGCCTCTAAACTTGTCAGGAGATCGTCAACTACTAGTGACCAAAGGAGAGGTGATAGAACGCCTCCTTGTGGGCAACCCTTTGTTGCAATCACATAATTAGACGACCCGCCCAGCTCCGAGGTGATTTTTCTGTGTGTGAGCATGCCATGGATCCATTCGACTATACAATTATCGAAGTGTCTTCTTCTCATTGCCTGTGCCATTGATAGATAAGAAGCATTATGAAAACACCTTCGATGTCAAGAAACGCACATAATGCAGTTTCTTTTGACAAGAGAGTTTTTTCAATTTTTGTCACAAGCATGTGTAGTGCTGTTATTGTGGATTTGCCTGATTGATAGGCAAACTGGTATTTGGATAGTCGGTGTTTGGACATGAATACAAACTTTATGTATTCATATAATACTTTTTCCATTGTTTTCAACAGTATTGATGATAAACTAATTGGTCTGAAAGCCTTTGGAAGTGATTTGTCGCGTTTTCCGGCTTTTGGAATGAAAACTACTTTCACAAGTCTCCATATCGTCCATATCGTCCATATCGAAGGAATGTGCTCTAGTATCAGACTTGCCTTAAAGATCTCGATTAGAGACGGAATTAGTTTTGATTCTCCATTTTGAATCAGGGCTGGAAAAATCCCATCTGCACCTGCAGATTTGTAAGGTAGAAAGGATCTCACCGCGTTTACTACTCTGGCCCTCGTGAAGACTAACCCAGCAACTATGTTAGCGACATCCTTTGCACTTTCGGGTCCTATGAGACGCCTTCGAGAGCATATTGTGTCACCATTGTAGCCAGGATTTGTATCCGAGTGGACAGATGTAGATCCCGGAAAGTGAGTCTTCATCAGTAAGTTTAGTACTTCTGAGGGGGTTTTTGTGAACGAACCGTTATCCTTTTAAAGCGATCCAAGCCCGTTCGAGTGGTCTTTTGCCAAAGTCTTGTTGAGTCTAGCAACGATTGGGGTATTTTCAATGCTTTCGCAGTTATATACCCAGGATTTTCGTTTAGATCGTACTACTTACCTGGACATCTAATGCAATTTAAGTCTAGATCTGATATTTGAATAAAAATGTAGAATAAGTGTCAATTCTTTATTCTTTTTGAAAGCGGGATGAAAATCTTGAATCAGTTCGTCTGATTCTAAACTTATTAGGGATACCGGTAAGTTTCTTCGGTTTTACAACAGATGGCGTAACTTAATTATTATTCCAATGAATCAAATTTCCAGACATTCGTTGGAAAGCTACTGTCATTGTGCGTCTTTTTCAGAATATGTCAAAAAGTTGAAGCGTAAACAACATAGTTTTGAATATGTCGAATTTCGTACCAACGAAAGTGTTTTTGTGGGGAGTGTTACTTCATTACTTCAATATGAAGAAAAAAGCTGCGTAGTCATCGCATTTTGGTGGAAGTTTATGGTGACCATGCCCCAACTGAAAGAACGTGTCAGACGTGGTTTACTCGGTTTAAAAGTGGTAATTTTGAGTTGGAAGACGAAGAACGTTCCGGGCCGCCAAAAAAGTTTGAAGTTGAAGAATTGGAGGCTTTACTCGATCAAGTTCCGTCACAAACGCAACAGGAACTTGCAGATACACTTGGAGTAGCTCAGCGAACCATATCCGATCGTTTAAAAGCAATGGGGATGATCCGAAAGATAGGACCTTGGATGCCGTATGAATTGAAGGTGTACTATGAGCTGCTAAAACCGAATGAAAACATTACGTCTACCGACGACAATTGATGCGTTTGAGCCGTGCGCTGAAGAAAAAACGGCCACAATACGAATAAAGACACGATAAAGTTATTTTGCAGTACGGCAATGCTCGGTCGCATGTCGCGAAACCGATCAAAACATACTTGGAAACGCTGAAATGGGAGATCCTATCTCACCCGCCGTATTCTCCAGACATTTCTCCAACCGATTACTACCTTTCTCGATCGATACAACATGGTCTAGTTGACTAGCACTTCTCCAATTTTGATGAAGTCAAAAATTGGATCGATTCGTGGTTAGCCGACAAACCGGCCATTTTGCAGAATAAAGCATTAATTTTTGAAAAAAAAACGAAGAAACTTACCGGTACTCCTATTAATTCCTGAATTGGATATTTTGCAATTTGGAATTTAGAGTTGACATCTGGAATCTGAATAGAATTTAGATCTGGGATTCAAGTCCGGAGCGGAATCCAAACCAGGAATCTCAATTTGAGCATTGCTTCTGGAATTGAAATCCAAACACGGTAGATTTAATCTTGAATTTCGAAAAAACTGTGTTGAGAATTTGAACCCGAATGTCTTATTACGGAGTCAGAATTTGTAGCATGTATCACAATTTGGAAATGAGACCTAAAGCTTGGATCTGAATTAAAAAACTCTAGATCTGTACCTGAATGGAACATATGACAGGATTTCTACTATTGTACACGATTACCACAATAAAGGGTGTGTCACATCAAATTGCATCACGGAAAAAACGCTGTAGAAATTCGCCCAGTAGACCGATTCTTTTGAAAATTTAAGACAGTAAAATAAAAACTATTAAACAACTTTTGGCATTTTCTTTTTATTCATACTTCGAGCCCAAGCCCGTATGCTCGCACCTTCCTCTTTACCCCGTCCATAAGGTTCTGTACAACGTCAGGTTGTAGTTTTTTTTGAACAGAAATCCATTTTCTCTTGAAGTCTGCCTCCGATTTGACAACTTTTGGGTTCTTCCGGAGGGCCTGCTTCATAATCGCCCAATATTTCTCTATTGGGCGAAGCTCCGGCGCGTTGGGCGGGTTCATTTCCTTTGGCACGAAGGTGACCCCGTTGGCTTCGTACCACTCCAACACGTCCTTTGAATAGTGGCACGAAGCCAGATCCGGCCAGAAGATGGTCGGGCCCTCGTGCTGGTAACCTCCTTAAGGTAAACCTGCCCGTTTACCGTGTTGGTCATCACGAAGGGGGCGCCCCGCTTTCCGCAAGAGCAGATCGCTTGCCACACCATGTACTTTTAGGCAAACTTGGATAGTTTCTGCTTGCGAATCTCCTCCGGAACGCTGAATTTGTCCTCTGTGGAGAAGAACAACAGGCCCGGCAGCTGACGAAAGTCCGCTTTGACGTAGGTTTCGTCGTCCATTACCAGGCAATGCGGCTTCGTCAGAATTTCGGTGTACAGCTTCCGGGCTCGCGTCTTCCCCACCATGTTTTGCCTTTCGTCGCGGTTAGGAGCCTTCTGAACCTTGTATGTACGCAGGCCCTCCTTGACAAATTCAGCTTATTGGCGACATCCCGGACCGAACTTCTCGGATCACGTCTAAACTGCTTAACTACGCGCTTGTGATCTTATTCACTGACGGAGCATTCATTTTTGCCGTTCTTCACCTTCCGGTCGATGGTTAGGTTCTCGAAGTATCGTTTTAGTACTCTGCTGACCGTGGATTGGACGATTCCCAGCATCTTACCGATGTCCCGATGTGACAACTCCGGATTCTCGAAATGAGTGCGCAGGATTAATTCACGACGCCCTTTTTCGTTCGACGACATTTTTCCAAATTTACGAAAAATTGACAGTGAAGCGTGGCCAACGTGATCTATACACTCTTATCTGATTATAAGCGAAAGCTGAAGATATAATTCCTAAAAATTAAATTTCTACAGCGTTTTTTCCGTGATGCAATTTGATGTGATACACCCTTTAGTTCAAAATAATGGACGCGGTGGTTCACACCCAACAAGGGAAAAAAATTGTACACGATTTGATTTCGTGTAATTTTTTTTAAATTAGGATCTTTGACTGGACTTTAAGTTCGAAGATTGAATTTGGATTTTGAATAGACTGCGTTTCACAACTATAGAACCACTAATTTTTTCAAATAATACAAAATACAAAATCTGTATCCGATATTTTGAATCCATTGCTCGATTACCGTTATGACATAATTATTAGTCTTTTGAGACTATCCGCGAGTCGAATCATTTGTAATGGGTTCATATGACTGAAACTGCTTATCAGTCAGACCGTGTGTCACCGAACGGAACACGTAATCATCAGACGGCACAATTCCTGAGAAAAACGGCGGGAACTTCCCATTTGAGTGGTTCAAAATAGACTTTAACGGACAAGCGCTGTCAACCTGTTCCATAATTTTCTCGTGCTTCTACTTATATTGTGACCGATTTCGCGGTTCAGTCGTATGGAGAGAATTTTAACAGCTCATAATGAAAAAAATACCCAACACAACCTTCGCAGTGTGAATATTTGGCCAAGTCGGCGATTTATAGGTAGAAGCATGATTTCCATAGCTCTTTCACGCGGATGGTTGTTAGCATCGAAATCATTAGTTTTCAAGCGACGAAACCAATTAAGGGGGGACCCCGGTCTGGAAAGTCGAAAAAATCGAATTTTTGTTTTTTGCATTTTTGAGAAGCTTATGCCCTCAGAAATATTGTTCTAAAAGGATTTTTCGACATTTGATTTCGTTGGAAAGTTACAGCCAAAGTATGAGGTCACTTCAAGGGATAAAGTATTGCTGTGCGAAATTTTAAACGCGTATTTCTCGGAACCATGCTTTTCTACTGGTGGTATCGATATCTCAGGATCTACTCGACCGATTTGGCTGATTTTTTTCATCAGCATGTAAAAATGAATTATCTAAAACGTTACAAAGCCATTTTTCGATATTTAATTTTTTTGATTTTTTATGAGCTTCAGAACAGCGATTTTTCATGAAAATTAACTCATTTTTAACAAAAATGGTTGCAATTTTGGCAATTTTTCGAATTTTCAAAAACCCCTATGTAACGATCACGTTGCCAACAGCGTGAATATCATTATTCGTGCGCTCAAAAATGGGGAATACATCTTCAAATATGTTTAAGGTATATTTGAAGATGTAACCAAAATACGCAAACACTTCACTTCATTCCTAACATCCGAAAAAAAAAAAATCACGAAAATTCATTATTTTTCGACCTTCCAGACAGAGGTCCTCCCAGAACAGCATCGCCGTAAACTTGGCTTCCATTTGGGACCACTTTTGTTCATTTTATTTGTTAATGATGTTTGCTTTTTTTTAACAGTGTTAAGGCCCTTTTCTACGCAGATGATATGATGTATAAGGAAAAGAAGACATGAAGAAGACTCTCAAACATACGAAAATGAAGTTGACATCTTTTATACAGGCAAACCTGTTTTTGTGCAGGGGATAGGGACCGCACAAAAAAAGTCGCATAAAAAAATCGTGCAAAACTTCACCAGCAGCTTTAAAAAATCGTGTTCGGTACACATTTTGAAAAAAAACTTTTTTTGTGCGGTAGATAGGGACCGCATAAAAAAAGTTTCCCCCAAGAAAATAAACCAAATCCACGCCATTCACCGTTCAATTTTCTTTTGTTTCCCTGCTTTGCCATGGGACACTTTGTCTTTTCGGTTGCGCGTGGCTGTTTTGTGCTTTTAGTTGCATATCGAAATGTGTTGCTGTTAGAAATCATGTCATGCAAAAACATAGAAAAACTTAGAGCATTTGATGAGAGGAGGGAAATGATTTCAGAAGTGGATAATTGAGACGCAAATATGCTTTTCTCGCACTGAAATGTATATAAACCATCGAAAAAAACTAAATGGACGATATGCTTCTTTTCATACACCGCACAAAAAAAAAATCGCACAAAAAAAATCGCACAAAAAAAAATTCGCACAAAAAAAAATCGCACAAAAAAAACCGCACAAAAACAGGTTTTACTGTACTTGCTGCACTAAGAGTTCATTACAGCTCAATGTTAGGAATTGCACTTTAATGACTTTTCCAAGAAGAAGAACATCATCAAACGATGGTGTTGAGCTGGGAAATCAACCCATAAATAGATGTCAACGAGTAAAAGACTTAGGCGTGGTCTTAGATTCCAAACTAACCTTCGTTGATCATTATAATACAATCATCCATAGAGCAAATAATGAACAATTGCAAATATAAATACAGTGGAACCTCGATTATCCGCGAGCGGATGATCCGCGATGCGGTTTATCCGCGAAAGCGAGTTCCATAGTAATGCTATGGACTTTCCCGGAAATTATCAGTGAGGTGTAGGATTTTGCATTTTTGTTTTGGTCATGACTTTCACATTATTTGACTACAGGTGTACACAACCTTACAGATGGATAGATTAATGATTCCTTTATTGATGAAACATAGTTACCATGCTGAAATATTGTGTTTGCATCTCTTTTTTAGTCATTTATTGCATTATCCGCGATTTTCGTGATCCGTGGTGACCTAGCCAGACTATTCCGTGGATAATCGGGGTTCTACTGTGTATATAAAAGATGTATCTGTGGATGTTTTTAGGGAGTGAAACGTCTACTACAACTGAAGGAATATGCAACCTATTTGCCAAACATTTTACCAGTGCATTTGATGATACGGTAATTACTCAGGATCAAACTGACAGTGCTGTAGGGGACGTGCCTCCAGGAGCGATGAGTTTGAGTATTAGTGAGTATGATGAGGAAGATGTTCTCGATGCCATAAGGAAAATGAAGTCGTCTACCATACCTGGACCGGATGGGATTCCTTCTATTGTTCTTATTAAATGTGCTCGGTCGATCTGTGAGCCGTTAAGATCCATCTACAACAAGTCGCTTTCGCAAGCAGTATTCCCACAATGCTGGAAAAAATCCATTATGTTCCCAGCGTTTAAGAAGGGCCACAAGAATGATGTAATGAATTACCGCGGCGTGACGTCACTATGTGCAGGATCCAAATTATTTGAAATTCTGATAAGCAATGAAATTTTTCGAATTGCAAAATCATATATTTCCCAAGATCAACATGGTTTCTTTCCGGGGAGGTCTACAGCTACGAACTTAGTACAATTTACCTCGTTGTGCTTGAAATCCATGGAACAGGGAGGGCAAGTCGATGTGGTGTACACGGATCTAAAATCTGCGTTTGACAGAGTGAACCACAAAATCCTTCTGTCCAAGCTAGACCGCCTGGGAGTTGCGACGAATCTCGTAAAATGGATGCAATCATACTTGACGAACCGTCAGCTTAACGTTAAGTTAGGGACTACCGAATCTGAACCGTTTACTAACCCCTCCGGTGTCCCACAAGGTAGCAATCTTGGACCATTATTGTTCTCCTTGTTCTTCAATGATGTCTGCTATGCCGTGCCACAGGGATGTCGAATCATATACGCCGATGATTTCAAAATATATTGGCACGTGAAGTCTGTCGATGACTGCAGGATGTTGCAAACGATCATTGACATTTTTGCGAGTTGGTGCAGGCGAAACTATCTGATCATAAGCGTGAAGAAGTGCACAGTCATCTCATTCACTAGGAAGAAAACCCCTATTATCTGGACCTACCGCATAGGGAATGAACCATTGGAAAGGACACGCGTTGTGAAGGACCTCGGTGTAATGCTGGACTCAGAGCTAAACTTCCGTGAACATTATGACTATGTCATCAACAAAGCCAACCGAAACTTAGGGTTCATCTTCCGGATATCCGCTGAATTCCGTGACCCATACTGCTTAAGATCTCTGTATTTCAGTTTAGTCCGGTCCACATTGGAAACAGCGGTTGTAGTATGGAGTCCCTTTCGCACGGTATGGATCGAAAGGATTGGGAGAATAGAATCGAAGTTTCTGAGGTACGCATTGAGATTTCTGCCTTGGCAAAACCCAAATGAGCTCCCATCTTATGAAAGCCGATGCCGTCTGCTGGGAATGGATACACTGGAGAAGAGACGGAACATAATTAAAGCCACATTCGTCGGAAAACTTCTTCTTGGCGAGATCGATGCCCCATGGATTCTGGCTCGAATCAATATTAACGTTGTACCACGACCACTCAGACAGCGGAGTTTCCTTTGACTTCCACCACACCGAACAGATTATGCTCAGCACGAACCAGTTTCATCTATGTGTGTTCTTTTTAATTCTTTCTATTATTTGTTTGATTTCAATGTGAGCTGTAAAGTTTTCCGTGATCGAATTTTAAATGTAGTTTAAGTGTAGTATTCATGTAGACCTTGAAGTCCGATGGATGAATTGTAAAACAATAAACAATAAACAATAAACAATTTGTACATGAATAAAAATTTTGATTATACGCGAGCGTAACATGATCAAATTTATAACACACTAGCTGACCCGGCAAACTTCGTCCCACCCAAAATTTGTTTTTTTTTGTTATCAATACCTTCAGACATTCACGTTTTCTTACTATGCGCAAGTTCATGAGTCCAAACGCAGCGCTGTTCATTGATTGATCTTCTAATCGATCCCGTTGAATTTACCTTTTACTATAAAATTCCTATTACTTCTACCAAAACTCATGATTATAATATCAGATTATTTTCATACACAATTCGCGTTCAAGATTTTTCAACCACTTGCAAATAACATGTTTCTCCGTTACATGCAATAAATGTTTGAGGGGAAGGGAGAGGGGAAGAGTGTCTATTCACCATAAAAACGTTTCGTGCTCCCTAAAATCTTCACATGCTAAATTTGGCTCCATTTGCTTAATTAGTTTTCGAGTTATGCAGAAATTTGTTTTTCATTTGTATGGTAGCCTCCCCTGAGAGGGGGGAAGGAGTATCTGATCACCGTAGAAACATTTATTGTACCCTAAAACCTTCACATGCTAAATTCGGTTTCGTTTGCTTGATTAATCTCGAGTAATGCAGAAATTTATGTTTCATTTGTATGACAGCCCCCCCATAGAGAGGGTGGTGGAGTATCTAACCACCGTAAAAACATTTATTGTACCCTAAAACCTCCGTATGCCGTATGCCAGACAGACAGACAGACAGAAATCCATTTTTATATAAATATATAGTTAGAAGATTCGAGTTGGGGCTCCTTTGGAAGTGTGTTGCCACTGATTTTTTAGCCATTGAGACTGAAAGAATGTTACAGGGCATTAAAATAGCAAGGAAAGAATTGCGATCTTACCTTGTAGCAACGCCACGGGAAGTGACAAATTTGAACTTATTGTAATCAGTAAATTCAAAAAACAGGAAGTGGGTTATATCTGTGGTATCACCGCAAGGGTGACGTAGGACTATCGTTGATTTAGTGAGCATTTGTTTCTGGTTGCATCTGAATCAATTCGGAATGAATGAATAAATGAATATTTGGGGGACGTCGAAAACGAGAGCGTTACGTTGGAGGCAAAATATCCAGCAAAAGAAACAATCACACAAAAGTTGTATAATATGTAATACATTGTTTGTATTGAGATATGATTTGTATTCCATTTCCAATAGACATTGCATCAAATCAGTCTACATAATTTTTGCGTTCCCTCATCCTTTCTCACAACACCCATTTCTCGTTTGAGAAATTTGTTGAGTAAACATCGTTTGCCAGTGCGCGTAGAGCGGGAATTCCTTCTTAAGATTCATTGCACCTCTAATAAATTGTCGAAAGACTTGGTCTTACGTTGATCGCACTTGATTGAAAAATCACAAAACTAAATGTATTTGGTCGCAGTGTTCAATGGATAGAAAATTTCAAAATAAACTCTTTCGCTCGAATGTATTTTTCAATTCCAAGGGGAACTGGCAGATTATTTTTCAGCAACGATTACATCTTTCCGGAATCTTTTCGATGCTGGATAGCAACCAAATGAAAATTCTGCACGTGTATGTGTGTGTGTGGCGGCTGCTCCGATGCCTCAAGCGGAACCGTTTTTCGATGCTGATACTCTCTTGATTGCCTTTACAGTGGCATCACTCTCCTCCTGATGGATTCATTTCTGGCCTAAGATGCACGAACAGGCTCTCGTTGACACCGTTAATCAGTGCTTTCATGATGAACGAAGTTAGCTTCACCACACAGCGACAACATGCTCCAATCGCTGTCCAATTATAACTGAGTGGATTTCCGAGCGGCGCTCGCTTATATACCGATTGGTGATATCAATAGCCTGTTTTGAAAGCAATTTTAAGGCAATTGAAACAAGTTTTTGGATCAAGGAGTAACAAGTATATAACGCGTTGACATTTCATCTTTCAAATGAATTGTTTATCATACCATTTCGTTCAGTTGTTTATAAGCTATTAACGCTCAAAATCTCGGTCTCCGGCGTAACGCTTTCGTCTTCGAAACTTTGATTTTACACCCCGGTATAGAAATGAAAGACGTAGTCCTACGTCAAAATCTAACAGCTGATTATAGTAATTCCTTAGTATTTTTCTTCGTTGATCGTATTGTTTTCACATACTCACGTTGGAAAGCTATAACCCTTCTCTTCGTTGGCCGAGGCATTTCGATTGACTGTAGTATTGGGTTGGGGAAAAAGAAATGTCGTATTTCTGATCGAAATTTGATGCTTTATTTAACATACTTAAAATTATCCAATTTAAGTCAAATATGCGCCGTTTTGTTCGCAAACTTGTTGCCATTTAGAAGTCAACTTCATTATACCCCCCCACCCTTATAAGCCCCCCCCCTCCTTGTTTGCAAAAAACTCAGACAGCCAGTTTTCGCAAGCTTCTTTTGAGGCCAACATAGTATCACCAAGAGCGTTTTGCATGGACCGGAAGAGATGATAATCACTTGGAGCCAGGTCCGGACTATACGGTGGGTGCAATAGGACATCCCATCCGAGCTCCCGTAGCTTCTGGCGGGTCATCAAAGATGTGTGAGGCCGAGTGTTGTCCTGGTGGAAAACAACATCATTTCTGGCCGCTTCTGGTCAATCGCCTGCTTCAAACGGTCTGGGATCTGGCCATAGTTGAGCAGCTCTTAGTGGATAATTCCCTTCCAATCCCGCCAAACAGACAGCAAAAACTTCCTAGACGTCAATCCGGGCGATGGTTTGGGCCGGCTCAATTCGTTGAGGAAGATAACGAAGTACAGAATGCTCATAATAGTGACAAAAATTAAATTGTTCAAGTTTGCAAGGTTTCCGTCTCAGTTAAAATGCTTTCATTTTACATAGTGAATATGCAATTCCAATTCCACTTGCTTCAAAAGACTCCAATTCCGATGTTTAAAAAATACCGTCTTGACTCAAATTCCGAACACACGAACATAGAATGGTGGTGTCCAGGACACGACCGCAATGGGAATATTTCGAGCTTCCTTTCGCAAACGGATCAAACTGTGCTATAGGATAAGCGGATGAAATTGCCAACATCCAGCTTTGGCTGACATGGCTGCATTCCCTACTCGGATCGATTCTGCAAATTCCTCCTTGCCTTCCAAGCCAATGCAATCCTTAACTGTGAGTGTGCATACAGATCTTACTCTTTTGTTGGCATTTCCGCTTGCGCCACCGATTTGCGTTGCCCTTTCGGAGTAACGGAGTAACGGGTGGGTAATGTCGGGGACATAACCGGAGTGACGTAGGACTATACAAAGGGGACAGCTTTTGTTAAATATATATTTTAAATATATTGTTTTATTTTCTTCTCCTACGTGAATACCTACCTATCTACCTGAAAAATGGATTAGTTTAATGTTTACTCTTTATTAATATGTTGATGGTTCTGAAAAGAACCTTTGGTGTTGTGTTTTTGTTATCACTCGATATTCCCATCTTGTTCGGTTAAACCTTCCTGTTTAGCTATTGCGTTTGCCACTCGCCACAGCTTTCACAGTTGGAAAATTTCTTCCCATCCAGCTTGTGACATATTGTTCAGTACATTACATTTAATGCGACGTGCCGGAGAAACACTTTGCCACTCACTGAAACTAATTGTTGCCTTGATGAGCGCCGAACCGAAGCTGCTCTGTTCTTGATGCGGGTTTTCTGATTGTCGTGAGCAGCTTTGCAAGCCAACTCGAGCACTCCGACGGCCGAAACTCTATAATCCCTGTTAGGTATACTGGTGCTCCGGCACCAATCCGTTCGGCCTAGTTACCCTTGCGGAGCAATCAGTGAATGCGACCAACAGGGAACTGGAGACCTGCACGGTTCGAGTGAGACTTTGCCTTTCCCTTAACTTGTCCTCCTTTGTTACGTCCACGATGCCGATGCCGTACAACCACACGGGTTTACGGTTTGAAAGAAAATAAGATATTTTTTGGGGTCCGCGTGTGTTATACTCTAGCGGTACACACTCACAGGATAGAGACAAATCGGCAGACTCAGCCAGAGGGGCGAGTCCAACGAGACGAACGAATGAGCGTTAAAAGGGAGCGATGGCAAAAAAATACATTCATTACGATTTGTTCGCTCGTTGGATTCACATGCAGGCTAAAAAGGGTCCTTTTCAGGATCACAAAATTATCTTTAATCTAAAGAGTTTATTGTTTTGTTATCACTTGATATCCCCATCTTGTTCGGCTAAACCCTCCTGTTTAGCGATTTGTTGCCACTCGCCACAGCTTTCACAGTTGGAAAATTTCTTCCCATCCAGCTTTGTGACATGTTGTACAGTAAATTACATTCAATGCGACGTGCCGAAGCGCCACTCAGTGTCACATTGGAGGCGATTTTAACCTGTAATTGAACATTTGCGATGACAGTGGTACAGTGTCGACTTTCAATGTGGGGTCATAATTTGGATCTCTATGTTTACAAAAATGTCCAACTAAATGAGTCGCATTACATGTCCGTCCAATTAGCTAAATGTCGAGCTAATTGTAAATTACTGTACTTTCGATCTGGAAACAATTTAAGAATTGGTGAAAATTGAATAATAAGGAAAGACCCCAACTATCAATAAGCTCAGAACAACTGCCAAATTCACATACTCATCAGATCCTGGCGAACAAATTATGAAAAAATCAATTTGTGTTTTATTATTATTTTGGATAATGTTTTAGAAAGCATTGAACTGTATTTCCTAAACTCTTTTTTGGAAGGTTTAATGGCCCTGAAAAGCGCCTTGTTTTATGGAATGGTTCCAATTTAGAAAACTTAGTACTCGTGGTTTTGAAAAAAAACCATTTCGAACGCCCTCGATGCCGCCTTGTTCTGGATTTGCTACCAAAGCAGTTTGTATAAAGAACAAACTTTTTTCTTCTGCTACCTGATGCCGTTTTGCGATTGCGTTTGCCACTCGCCACTCGCTACAACTGCCTGTTGTCTTGATGTCCACCGAACCGAATGTGTTCTGTTCCGAATGCGGGTTTTCTTATCGTCGCGAGCAGCTTTGCCAGCTAACTCGATCACTTCGGCGGCCGAAACTATATAACGCCGGCTAGGTGGACTGGTGCACTGGTACTAACGCGCATGGCCTAGCTACCCTTGCGGGGAACTCCAGATCAACACGGTTCGAGTGGGATTTTGCCTTTCCCTTCACTTTTCCTCCTTTACCATGTCCAGACATGGCTGCTTGGGTTGGTTTGTTGATGTGTTGTGATGCGAACCGATGTGGTGTACGGTTTGAATGAGAATGATCGTTACGGAAGGAAGGAAGGTATTGTATTATAGAGACTTTAAACTTTTGCAGTTCATTCGTCTCTAGCCTTGAGAAAGGCCCTTTGAAAACTCTACTCTATTCTACTCCAGCGCTACCACCTCCGCCCTCTTGCCTTGAGAAAGGCACTCGATCCCTCGCCGTCCAGCCCGTCCAGCAACGATGTTGTCCAGTCGGTGTCCACACAAAGAATGGTCGTTACGGCAGCGGAGCGGGGATTTTTAAGCTGACTGGCAGGCTCGAGAATTACGCATGTGTGAGACTGCGACCAATGTTTCGTTCATTTTTTTCTTTTTCCCTTCCAATCGTGCTTCATTCTATTTCGCTGCTGCTCTGGTTGCCCGTTTTGGTCGGTACGATTTGAGTAGCACAAAATGGACCAATCAAAAATGGGCACATAGTGCATTTTGACAATGCTTGATATTTCACAATTATTCAATTATTTATCTCAAGAAAAATGAAATGTTATTCGTTATGATAGATGCGTAGATATATTTCCTATCAATTGATGTCAAAACCATTGCGATCTATTGAGAAATGCTCGAGTTATAAGCGTTCCAAATCTTGCATTTTTTCCTACTTGTTCAGTGCCTAGATTTCCATTTCACCCCCTATATCTTCCGGTTAGACGTAGTCCTACGTCAAAATAACTGAATAAGCAACGCACTGACTCAATGAGAAAATCACATACATATCGGGATACTGAAAATGAACAGTCACAACATTCCTGAAAATTCAATGGCAATGAATGAGTGAACCGTTCATCAAAGTGAACTGGTTTGCCCATCTCTAGTATCTAGCCCTGAGAAGGACCCTCGTGGAAAGAAACTCTATTCCATACTCCTCCTTCAGCCGACAAGAAAACAATCCTTTACCGAGCGTTGAGCGATGAGCGTCAAAAATATAATTTTCTAGAAGTTCATGCTATAGAGAGATGCTTGCAGATTGTATTCATATAAATTCGACATAAATCGGTTCAGTAGAACTTGAGATATCGTGTACGCCAGTTTGTAAAAAACTAGTTTCGTGAAAAACGCGTTTGAAGTTCATTGTTATGGCCGTACCAGGTTAGATCCCGCATAACTAAAATGGCTCTAGCTCGGTAAATAATAGGATTTTCGATTAGTCCTTTCTAGGGTATATTCTTGAATGCCTAAACTACAGAAATACGAAGGATTTTTTTAAATTTTTTTCAAATTTTTAGACTAGAATACTGCCGTAACCTAATGCAATCAATAACTCGAAATTTTTAATTTTGCGATTTGGTCCACTCTGACTTAACACCGACCATATGTTGTAAAGTAAATGTTGCGTGAGCTGAATACAACCTATTCAACCCAGTATGGTTTTCATGACATGAAGGAATATTGTTTGCCGAACGCCACACTATGCTGAAGAGGGTAAGACGAACGTCTCCCGATTTCAATTAAATTAATGTTCTTACATAGATCATAGAATATCTATATAGAAAATGATGGATGTAGAATATCTCTCCTAGATTTGCGTTCTTAAATGCAAAGCGACGACCCTGTTGAATCCTCTCCAGTCAGCCTCGCTCAGAACCATCTATCCATCTGCATCCTAGGGACTGGTGGTGAGTAACAATCCGCTCTATGGACCACTACAGCGTTCTCGTAACGGCCGGAGGCTGACTACCACAGATCGTAATTACATGTTGCAGCGCTCGTTTGCCCGCCCAGTATTTCTGCTTCCCCGTCAAGACGTTAGACGAGCTGCTGCTGTTTGACTGGTGATTTTGATGAAAGTGTTGAAAACGGCAGCCCAATCGAACCCTCGAGGCACCCGAGGGCATGGCAGAGGCCCACAACAGGGCCACACAATAGCGATCATAATAGTGATAATAATAAATAATTATTAGCGTTAACTGTTTTGCCCAGCGCGATGGCTTCTACGCAACCCATATTCAGATCGTGCGGGAACACACCGTTTTGACTGGATCTGAGGCACCATTGTTCGGTAGAAAATAGCACAAAAAGCGATTACAATCTCTACAGTGGCTGGTGAAAGAAAAAAAAAATCAAATTGTAATATCTTATGGCCGGCCAGCATCGAGCGTTGAACGATGAGCGATGGAAGGGTTAAACAGCGGGAGAAAATTGCAGGTTGTCAAATAAAAGTGTTGGCTTTTCTCACCGAACAAAAACCACGAGGGGAGGCCACAGAAGTCTACCAAATTGGTTGGCATAGTTCAATGGAAGCGATTGGTTTTACGGAGCATGTGCTCGCAGCGATTATTGGTAGATAATTAGTGTAAATTTATTACTTTTTACTAAAGTTTACTAAACAAAAAAAGGCAACGTTTCTTCAATATATAGGCTGAAATATTCTATTATGAAGTAAAGCTATATGCGAGAATATTTCATCGGTCTCAACAACTCCTCTTGTGTAAGCGATCGATTTCCCAAATTGGTCGCACTTCTGGTTTCGCGTAACCAATACCCGAGCCATCGATCAATAACACCCCTCCCGATAAAAAAGTGGAAACTAAAAAAGGAGACTAATCGAACCCGATTTCGCACAGCGCGAAACGGAAAACAATGCATTTTCTTAATCAGTTCGCTTTTCTCAAGACGATTCCGTTTCCAAACTCCACGTAGCAGCGAACCCAGAGGCGAAAGATCAATTAGACTCAAGCATCCTCAAGACAGCGGCGACGAAACCAACCCCTCGAAAGGGTACAACGATTTCCTTTGCGCGCCTGATTTTCCACCACCCCAAACCCGTTTCGGCTCCTTCCACCCCGAGGTGAAGTCAACAGAAATTAATCACAGCAAGAAGCCGGAAATTGCTTCAAGAAGTCCCACGGTTTCTGTATGGCCACAGAAACAGTAGGCTCACACGGTCTTCTGGTGATGCCCACTTGAGGCGGCGAGCGGGTTGATTCTTTCCTCCTTTCCGTTCTGTTTTTTTCAACCCTCTGCTTCTTGTGTCCACTCGAACATAAAAATCCTACGGACGACGATTATTCCCCCCGGTCCCAGATCGGTTATCGCTGCAGCAATTATGGACTTTTTTCCATTCAAGAGAACACTTCACAATTCGATCAAGTGGCAGCGATATGTTTCTTCGGAGCAAGACTTTGGCTTCCCGTATAAAAGTTGAATCGGTGGACGCTTTTTTTTTTGCTCGGTATACCAGCTTCTCTACTTGTTGTTCAACAACATTTCTGGCTCGATTGATGGGGATCGACTCGGAAAGCCAGGATGGAAAGGTGGGATGAAAGGTACACTCGTCGAACATATTGTTGAGGCGTTTAATGTCAATGAGGTTTTTGCATTCGGTTCGGGGAAAAACAATGGTATCGGATCGGGCCACGGAACCCAAAATCGTTATGGAAGTGGATGTATCGCTATAATGTAATCTTTGCAAAAACGATTTACCTGACACTTGAAATGGTTGTGGTTGTGTTTTTTTTGTTCAGTGTACAATGAGTTGGATTTTGGTTTGAATTATGACTCTCTAGTGAGGAGTATCGTGATTATACAGTACTTGTTAGCAAAAGTGCCATCCAACATTTTTGAAATCTAATATTCTATGGACAAATTGTGAAATAGAAATTGACACTGTGCATTTGTTATCGTGGATGTCAACATTTAGTAGGATTGTTTGTATTTCGTTTGGATTCGTTCGATGAAGAATATTTGACTCTTCAAGCACGATAGATTTTAATTGGGTCGAATTTGGGACGAAAGCGTACGAAACGATGAAATTTTTGGCAATAATTACAATGTTTACCGGCATGACCGTAATTTGACGTTCTCATTGCCATAAATGTAAAAGTTACTTCTGAAGAAATCACAACTGAAAAACATAAAGAATTCGAGCATGTATGGACCAAAGTATCAGTAGCAGGCGAAGTACACATATTGGCTTAAGTGAACTGTGTAAAAATTAGAACCAGAAGCAAAATTGCACATATATGGCAACTTTAATCAAAATAAAACAGACTTTTAAATTGACAACGAAAATGAATCCATTCTACTTTCAGTCGTCGGCGAAAATGATACTCTACAATTCATTTTCGACGAAATTGCTCTTCTCGGTCTTAATCAAATAAACCACGTAAAAAACAGTCGAAATACATATTTGGAGCTTTTATTCACAAATATGACCGAAGACTTCTGTGTGTATGAATCCATGACTCCGCTCTGGAAAAACGAGACTTTCCACACAGCAATAGAATACTCAATTTTTACGCAAAAAAAAGCAAGTGCCTGCGGACTATGAGTATGTAGAAGTGCCGGAATACAATAAGACTAATTTCGAAGCAGTTAAATGTATTCTAAGTACAACAGTTTGGGACCATATGCTTAATAATGAAGGAAAGGTCAATCAATCTGTGCAAAATTTTCACGAATTTCTGAATAACATAATGTCAGAATTCGTCCCGAAGAAAAGAAGACGTAGAACTCGCGGAGACAAATATTCTCAGTGGTTCAATCCACAAATAAAGAATTTAAAAAACCAAAAATAAAAAGCACCCAAAAAGTATAACCTAACAGAATCGGATGAAAATTTAAAAATTAATTATTTTATCAATTTTAATTTAAAACTTTTTCAATTACGTGAAGTCTAAACTTAAGAGCAAGAATATTCCATCGCGTATGCATCTCGACGAGAATGTGGGTAATACTTCGAAAGAAATATGTAATCTTTTTGGTATTTTTTTTTCAGGAAGTCTATTTTCCGAGCAAAACCATGACCGAAAGTACTTTTCATTTCTACCGGAATTTTCCTACGACATATCTGCGAACAATATCACACACCAGGAAATATATAAAACACTTAACAATCTAAGCCCATCGAAAGGCCCAGGTCCTGACGGAATTGCTGACATCCGTAAATACCGTGGCATTGCTATTATCTCTTGCATTCCTAAATTATTTAAATCAATTATTAATGAAAAAATCATTCAACAAGTAAAAAATCGAATTACATGTAGACAACACGGTTTTTTTTTTCAAATGTCGCTCTACATCAACTAACCTATTAGAATTCGTCACCGTATCGTTTTTTATCGTAGTTAACTGACGCGGCCTGAACGAAAATTGTTGATCGTGTCAATCAAGTGCTGGAAAACTAGTGGAAAGTGCTGGAAAACTAGTGGAAAGGTTTTGTTTTACAACTAGAGTTTTTTGTTGTGCGTTATTCTTAGCAAGGGTATTTGTCGAATTTCGTTCAACCGGAAAGATTGTTGTTTCCCACGTTGGCTGGAT
Source organism: Toxorhynchites rutilus septentrionalis (assembly GCF_029784135.1). Classification (NCBI taxonomy): domain Eukaryota; kingdom Metazoa; phylum Arthropoda; class Insecta; order Diptera; family Culicidae; genus Toxorhynchites; species Toxorhynchites rutilus. The sequence goes on from NC_073745.1 coordinate 59,624,194, forward strand.
GCCACGTTTCGCTAACCCTAAATGATATGTATTAGGAAAAAAACTTCAAAATCATCCTTTATGATGCAACAAGAGTTAAAACTATCTGTTTCAGATCGAACAACAAGCCTAATTAGTCTACGATTTCGATGAAGAATCGGAAAAAAATGATCCTGTTTGTTCGATTGCATATTTCCTGGGAAGTGTAAAAATTAGGAACGCTCCTTCTTAGTGATGAGTCGAAGATCCATCTATTCGGAAGCGAAAAAGATTGAGTGGGATATTCCGATAAGATGGTTTTTGTAGAAAAATAATGACCAAAAGCACACTGCTGAAGTTGTCAAACAGTAGTTGAACGATTTTAAAAAACCACGGTAATCGATTTAGCTACCTTAATCTTCGGATCTCAATCTATTGGAGAACGATTGAACGGCAGTTACCCGAAAGACATTCATCCGAATTCCAGTCATCCGAATGCAACACTTAGCAATAAAAACCTCCTACGTAGTATACTACACAACCTTATACCATAAAAACTAACCACATTACGTAATTGATTCAAGGATCAATTTTAGAAAAAAAAAACTACTCGAAAAACATACTAAATCGACCAAAAGTTAAGAATTTTCAGTAAATTGCATTTTAAAATAACTGTATCTCAAAAACGGTAGCATTTAGCAAAATTTTGCCATACACATTTTTGACTGCAAATTATGCGTACTTTCATAAAATCGGGCCTTAAAATATTTATAAAATATTTCAACAATTTTCAAAAATCCAACTTTTTTGTCCATTGTTTCTCCATTCTATCGCATTGTGCATTAAACTTTATTAGTTGTCCGCTGCAACATTAGATATACATAAAAAACCAAAACACCTTTTATGAGAAAATTCAGTTTTAAGTGTTATTTTCGAAATAAAATGAAAATAAAACTTTTTTTTTAGCAATGCATACATTTTCTATATAGTCCGAATAATAACAAAAAACATTGCGGAAGACACCAAATCAATCGGACCAACCGTTTCTGAGTTATATTTATATGAAATTTTTCTTACAATTTTTATTCAGGCCCTTCTCAAAATTAAGGCGTCTTTTTTGATCATAAAGAATGCGTCTGCAAAATTTTAGCCAAATAAAAAAAAATATGAAAAAATTGACCCTCGAATTCAAACGGAATCGCTCAACTGGTATCTGCCTAGAACTCAGTTGACAATGATCCCCTAAAAGCCAGCCGTGTCACACGTGCGAAATCTCTCGAGCTATCATATATCCTGTAGGATACTTGATAGAATCCCAAATAAGCAAATTTTTGAGTCTAGTGTAACAATCTGATATAGGGAATTACGAAGTTCTCCAGAAATACATTAATAGGTATGACATTCTTGGTAATCACACGATTTGCGTACCTATAAGCACGATAATTTTGTATTCAGTAATTAAATTGATTCAATAAGTTTAGGTTCTATAATATGCAATACCATTACCAAATAGTATGGAATCCAAACCATTTCATGATGAACTGGGACTATGTCTTTGAATTCTATATTAAATTCTATATAGAATAGAATATATATAGAATAGAATTCTATATAGGGTCACTCTACGAAATTAAAAATGAAGCATGTAACGACTCATTAAGGGAAATCGTTATTGCAATATATGTTATGTTGTATACCATTAGATATGAAATTCATCCAGCATGTTTTTTGCATAAAACATGAACCGTGAATATAGTAAAAGAAAGTTAACAATTTGACGATTAAAATGGTTACCGTTCTGAATCATATTTCGGACACTTTGTTCTAATATCTTGAAATGCTTAATGCACTGATGATATAACTATAAAATTAATATCACAATTGGTTCTTTAGAGTAATCCCTTGGTTTCACTATCAGTTCATATGAGAACTACAATTGAATTATAACATAATCGGCAAAAATCTGACAACACTACTCATTATCGTTTGTGTTTGACGTTTGCTCAGCGTGAGCACGTAAAATTTACACGTTCATAAATACCGTTCTGAATCATATTTCGGACAGCATCATATTCCGGGCACTTTGTTCTAATATTGTGAAATGCTTAATGCACTGATGATACAACTATAAAATAATATCACAATTGCTTCTTTAGAGTAATTCCTTGGTTTCACTATCACTTAATTAGATAATTTCATTTGAATTATCACATAGTTGGAAAAAAACCATCCAAAATCCAAAATCCACTCATTATCGTTTGTGTTTGACGTTTGCTTAAAATGAGGGGGAAGAATGAGATGAGATAGTCGAGTCATAGAGGAAGACAGCGACTAAACGCCCGACTGACTATTGAGTCATGTTGACGGGAAAACTGTGCAAAGAAGCCAAAGGTCATTGTCAATTGAATACGAAGGGGAATTCCTTTTTATGTTTATGTTACCAAAAATAGGGTGACCAAAATTTCGGATGAAATAAAAAATATAACTTTCTTATATAAATAGAGGTAAACATAGTTCGACAATGTTGTAGCCCCAGTTATTTGAGACATCTTTGTAGAACAAAATTTTTTTATCTCCTGAAATAACCGATATAGCGCCTTTTTTTAAAGTTGCGTTAGGGTCACCATGAAAAAAAACCAGTTTTTTTCCTCTAACGTTTATATTTCAAAATTCTACATGCAAACATATTTTCGGATGACTTTTAGAACATACTAATACAAATATTTTCAGATGCAGAACTCGTCAATATCAACAATTTTAATTTTTTTTCCATGGTCACCCTAATGCAACCAAATAATGCGCCAAATCGATTATATTAAAAGATAGAAAAAAACTTTGTTCAACAAAGTTTTTTAAAATAACTGGGGTTACAACATTGTCGAATTATGTTTTTCTCTATCTATAAAGATAAGAAAGTTAGATTTTTCATTTCATCGACAATTTTGATCACCCTATTTTTGATAACATACAAATGAGCGCTCTATCATATGTTACAACTTTGTCGAAGATAGTTTTGGTCTGAAGAATAAATATCTCCAACAAAGTTGTTTTTAGCGCTTTCTATCTAAGTTGCATTAGGGTAACCATGACAAAACGGGTTTTTTACTCTAGCTTTTATATTTGAAAATTCTACATCAAAATTGTCCTCGTACTACTCAAATAACAGGGACTACAACATTGTCGAACTATGTTTACCTCTTACCTCTTTCTTATATCTAGAAATATAAGAAAGTTATATTTTTTATTTCATCGAAAATTTTGGTCACCTTATTTTTGATAACATAAAAATGAGCACTCTATCATATGTAAGAACTTTGTCGAGGACAGTTTTTGTCTAGAGAATAACTGTCGATCTGTAAATGCTGATTTCCACTTAAATGCATCTCCTAGACCACTCTGCAATGTGGCGTGAATAATGTGCGATTCACATAAATAGAACGTTACGGAGAAGAACTTCTACGTTCCGTCAACGTCTCCACCAATTCACACATACAGTCAATGCTTCCACCAGCCCGTCACGTCAAATGTCAATCGAATGATTTATTTAATGTTGTTCATGGTGTCGCCACCTACAACAGTTTTAAATTGCAATGCCCTCTTTGAATCAGCATGCCTAGAATCAGTCCTAAATTTTGAAAAATTCAATGAAAATCATTGAATTTAAATGCTTGAACCCCGTAGTCCGACGCTTATTCAACAATAATAATATATAGACCATTTCTCTCAGCTAGTCACGAATGATTTTCACTCCGAAATTTGGAACTAATAGATATGTTGGCATAAAAAGTACTGTATGTTACTTATAATGCGACATGCCGAGGCACCACTTTGTGTCGCATTGGAGGCGATTTTGACCAGTAATTGGACATTCGCGACTGGTGGCGACTTTCAAAGTGGGGCCATAATTTGGGCCCCAAACTCAATGTTTACAAAAATGTCTAATTAGAGGTAAAATGTCCAATGAAATGTGTTGCATCACAGATCTGTCCAATTAGCTAAATGTCGAATTGGATGTAAATTACTGTACAACCAAAATCAAAACAAAAGCCCAGACCAACTCTCAAATTACTCAAATTACTCTTTTCTACAAATCCTGCCGGTCGTTTTCGTTGAACGTATGCCGACGGGTCGTTACGTTGCCGGTGTATGTGAATGTTTTCATAATAATTGCATGGTAGAATAACTGACGTAACGTGACGTGGATGATGAATGTGAATCGATCGTACTTTGATCAAAATTACCGGTCGTAATTTTTAATGTTTTTAATACCAAAACTGCTTAGGAACTACGTCAATCTGCCACTACGGTGCCAGCCAATCAAAATTTCCGGAACAATTACTGTTTTTAAATCACAAAATTCTAAAGAAAATCACAAAATTTTAGCATTTTGTAATATGTTGCAATGGGTAATTTTGATGTAATTTTATTTTCTTGTTGACAGTTGCATACGGTGGAAACAGGTACGGTTGCAATTAGTGTAGTTGAAATATTTAAAATATTGTGGACAATTGGGATGTTTGTTTAAATTTTCAGTTTGTAGCAGCAGTGTAAGTAAATTGTGAGTATATTTATTATATTGAGGGAAAATAACAATATTCTAAATATATATTTTTATCTAGTTATAAAACTTTACCCCAAGAATGCCGAGACTTCCGAACATATCTAGTGTTTCAGAGGACATAACAAATTCAAGAGAAGACTTTTCCGATATCGATCAAGGTGTTTTTTGAAGTTAAACGCTGAAATCTCAAATTACCAATCAGAAGAAAAATTGTTTGTTTTCTCCGGGAGCAATAGTAAAGAAAATGAATGCACGTAGACCAATAAGAATTTTGATTCTGTCGTCATCTTCGGATTAGAGTGACCGTCAACAAGCTGAAATATCTGCTGATGGAAATATCTACACAAAAAGCTGAATGCACTCCAGGAAGGATATACATAAACAACATTTCAAAGCAATAATTGGAGGTTGTGGAGTGTGCGTATATGTGGGAATACGTAAGCATATTCGTGAATATTATCATACCCACAAACGCATGAAAACGAAAGTTATGAATCGTTCATTCCGAGAGTACGCATAGCATTTCGTAATTTTGGTACAGTGTGCGAAAAAGTGTTCCTTTAATTTTCTCCAAACTTTGATCGGTCGGTTAGAAAAAAAAACAGCTGAACATATCAATATGTAACGTTCACAGGAGTCTAGTGGATACACTATGCTGAAAATTTAGCTGCTAACATTAAAATTTACTGCAATATTTGCAAAACTACAGAAGATTTTCTCAAACCCTATAAAAAATGATTTTTGACACTTTTTTAAAATTGATGCAAAAAATTCAATTTGATATTTTTTCGTCAAAGCAACAAGTTAATTTCATACTGAAAACTCAATGTGGTTGTTTAGCTTCACTATTGCATACAATTCGTACGACCACTTTTCTGCATCCAGTGTCACCGCCGCCTTATTCATCATCAAAAACGAAGAGGTAATTCTTTATACAAACAGAAATATCTCTGTTTAGAAAAGTCATATAGGAACGTTCGAGCGATCAAATGAAAACTGTTTGATAGGCTTAATTAGATTTGATATTGAGATGGTTATCAAAAAAGTAGAAGGGTCTGAGCCTAGGGGCACGGAAGAAAGTTTGACGTAGGACTGTGATCGTTCAGAACACTTGGTTATTTTCAATGTATTTCTTTTCATTGTTCAGAATTCTGTTAGTTTAACTCTTTTGAAACTTTAAATAGTAGCCCTGAAAAGTGCCGTTTGTTGTATGTACTCATAGCCTTCAAACGGTTTGTAACGAACAAAGAAAAACAATAAGCTTCTGGCAGAACTGTCCAACTGAAAATGATTAATGAATATCAGTGGGACGCATAACAGGGTGAAATGGTAGATGAAGTACAGGGTTTTCCATTTCGGGCTTCCGAAAGTATGCAGCCCTGCGCTGACAACCGTTTGACATAGGTGTCAACCAAAGCGTCATATCGTTAGTTGAATGTCTGCCATTTTACAATATGGATCGTTTTAGCATATCACAACATGTTAATTTTGTTAAATTATACTATAAAAATGATGAAAAACCGGCAAATGTTTTTCGAGCATTACGGACGGATTTTGGTCGTCATGGACGGCCTACAGAGCACACAATCGCTAATGTAGTGCGTAAATTCGAACAAACTGGATCCGTAGCGGATATTGTGAAACTCGTGCATCATCGTAATGTGCGTTCGGCCGAAAATATTGCTGCTGTTGCTGCCAGTGTGGAGGATGACCCGAATGTTTCGATTCCACGGCGTGCTCAGCAATTGGGCTTGTCAAACAAATCATTGTGGCGAATTTTGCATTTGGACTTGCACCTACATCCATATTGAGTCCAACTGGTACAAAAATTAGAGCGTGGTGACCATGGAATGCGTCGGGCATACGTCGATTGGGTGAACGAACAACAGCAGCAAAATGCTGAATTTTCGCATCAAATTTTCTTCAGCTCAGGAGCTCAGAAAATCCACACGTGATTGTTGAGAGGCCATTGCATCCGCCAAAAGTCACTGTTTGGTGCGCATTATGGTCTGGTGGAGTCATCGGGCCGTATTTATTTGAAAATGAGGACGGCGAGACGGTAACTGTGAATGGTGAGCACTATGGCCGCATGTTAACCGATTTTTTTTTGCCACAAATTGAATATATGGATACGGATGACATGTGGTTGCAGCAGGACGGCGCCACGTGCCACACAACACGACCGAACATGGCCATATTGCGAACGAAATTTGAGGGACGCATAATTTCGCGTTTTGGTGATGCCAATTGGCCGTCCAGATCATGCGATTTGAACCCGCTAGACTTTTTTTGTGGGGTTATGCGAAATACCGTGTCTATGCCAACTCTCCGCAAACTCTTGAACATTTGAAAGGCAACATTCGTGAAGTTATGACCGAGATACCGCCCCATATGTCCTGAAAAGTCATTCAAATTTACCTGTTCCGGATCAAGGTGTGCGAGGAAGCCCTAGGTGGACATTTGAATGATGTTGTATTTCACACATAATGGCATAAACCAAACTTTAATTTGAAATAAAAGTTTCATCGAAACTCCAATTCTAAATGTGTTTTATTTCAATTTACTTTCGGAATTTAAAGTTGGAAAACCTTGTATATGTGAATGGGTAAACAAAAAAATTATATCGTCATTGATTACATTGAATATGAAATTTATGGGGAAGAATCGAAAAAACAAGTTGTAAATACTCACGATTTCGTGATATTTTGAGCTAAAATACACATGAAATCATGAAGTTGTTTTATTTTTAATGAATAGCTATGGTAATGTGATTTCTTTCCGTTGTTTTATTCTTATTATTAGGCATCAAGAGCAGTAGCTTTTTCGGTGAAATAATGTTCGTTTGCAGACATCACAATCAAGTCGTATTGGTTCTACTGCTCAATCTATCATAGAAGGAATTGAGTCATTGAGAATTATGAATATGAGTCATGAAGATTATTAAGATTTATTCGTTTCATTTTTGTGATGCGATGTAATGCCGATCTCAATAAGTCCTCGCATGATAATCGCTGTCTTCTTCTAATTAATTAACGATCACTGTATGGGTGACACTTTTCTCGTTGCTTCGATGAAATTGCATCTGATTATTTCAACATTTTGCTGATTTGTTAGATAGATAGAACGAGCAATTTTGTGTTACATACAACATTCATGGGAACGAAGTTGGAAGAAAGAAAGCATAATACATGATTTACCTTCGCATCCGCTCGCAAACCATACCTCTTTTATTTGTTAAATTGCTTACTTGTTTAATTATTTCCACTAATGATGTCTCAGTCGAAAAAATGCTGGATAAAATTGCCGTCTAATGGTATATATTATAACATATATCGTAAAAACGATTCTGCGTAATATGCATTTGAAAACTCTTAACAAACGTAACATTTTTCGTAGAGTGACCCCCCTATATAGAAATCAAAGACGTAGTCCTACGTCAAAATTGTGTTAGTCTACAAATAGTGTGAAAAAAAATTGAAACAAATCTATTTTTTATTTCTTCCCGATGTTTTTTTTCACTTCTTCTATACACACCCAAATAAACATGTTCTTAACATGAAAGCTGAAGCTTCAAAATAATGTATCATCCATCTCCATCTTCATGTGTTGATTTTTCACAAAGTTACAGCATTTCAAAAATCACCCAAAAATTTCAGCTTTGTACTCTCTAACTAAATGAAAATACATATTAAAATATTATATTCCAATAGATGATGCATTTATAATGTACTTGCATAATTGAATGAAGTATATTTCATTTTCGGTAAACTTTTTTTCAAATTTTTATATTCTGACAACCAAACATCACACCGGTCACGATAACCAGTTGGGTATGAATAGATATATGACAACTATCGGTAGTTCTAGTGTTAAACAGTCTGCCAAAAGAAATCAACAGCATCAGAATACAAAATGGTACAGATATGATCCGTGAAATTCTAATGCCGCTAGATGGCTCGAAATTATATAATCTTTATATATAAAAATGGATTGATGTCTGTCTGTCTGTCTGATTCTTATAGACTCGGAAACTACTGAACCGATCGACATGAAAATTGGTATGTAGGGGTTTTTGGGGCCGGGGAAGGTTTTCGTGATATTTTGAGACCCCTCCCCCGTCTCTAAGGGGGGGCTGCCATACAAATGAAACACAAATTTCTGCATTACTCGGAAATTAACCAAGCAAACGAAACCAAAGTTGGCATGTGAAAGTTTTAGGGTGCAATAAATGTTTCTATGATGGTTAGACAGTCCTTCCCCCACTCAAAGGGGGGGCTGCCATACAAATGAAACACAAATTTTTGCATTACTCGAGAATTAATCAAGCAAATGAAACCAAATTTGGCATGTGGAGGTTTTAGGATGCAATAAATGTTTCTATGGTGTTAAGATACTCCTTCCCCCTCTCTTAGAGGGGGCTGCCGTACAAATGAAACACAAATTTTTGCATTACCCGAGAATTAATCAAGCAAATTAAACCAAATTAGGCATATGGAAACTTTAGGGTGCAATGAATGTTTCTATGGTGGTTAGATACCCCTCCCTCCTCTCTTAGGGGTGGCTGCCATACAAATAAAACACAAATTTCTGCATTACTCGAGAATTAATCAAGTAAATGGGCGGGACGAAGTTTGCCGGGTTAGCTAGTATAAAATATAAAATGGATCCCTAGAAACGATCTATATTACTTTGACAAACGTTCCAAAGTAAAATGAAATTTTAAGCAAAGTTTGAGCAGATGTGATTTTGTCATATATGAGAGAGCCCAATCGTTATGGCAATTTATTAAGAGGTATGTCATAGTCAAAGTTTGAAGAAAATATTGATTTTTTCCCTGTAAAATATCATGCAGATAGAAATAATGTGTATTGACCAGGGCTTGGAAATATTAAGCTTAAGTAATATTGAAAATATATTTTTATCAGTGTAACGCGTTTATTTTGCTTGTTGATGCTGCTGTCATTCATTCAACGGCAAACAAATTTACAACTGTGTTCATTCATATTCATTCTGTGCTATATGAGCTTTCCTTAAGGTGAAGGTGGAAGCTAGCCATAAATGGCTGCCACAATGGCGCTCATTTCTTTCATCTCCCTCCCTCACCTCTCGCCCGAAAATCAATAATTTTGCGAAACAGTGTGAAGAAAATGATCGTTTTCGCACACTTCCCATCAAGTAATATCAACCAAACTCTAATCGATTACTCACAAGATATTAAATTTTCATCTGCTTTCGCACCGTATAGTGAAGAACGTCGGAAAACTCGAGCAAGTGCTCTGAAAGTTAAATTTTCGTTTTTCAATCTTCTGCAATGGTTTTGTTTGTATTGGTGGAAGCATCGTTATTTTTTCGACACTGATGCCAAACAACATCATTGAAACAGCTATAAAAACCACTCAATAAAATGTTATTCCGGAGTCATAGCGTCCCATGTCATGAAAATCAATAGAATAAAATTGTGTTGATATCAATACAATTATTATTTTTACGTTTAATGGGTCTATAATGTAAGTTTTAGCAACTTTAACATTGGGTAAGAAAATTGTATTGCAGAACTCGGAACACTGCCACGGCTGCCTATGCTTTCAGAAACAGTAAACGGAAAAGTATTAAATTTAATCTAAATGCCTCGGCCAACGAAGAGAAGGGTTAAGGCTTTCCAACGTGAATATGTGAAAACAATACGATCAACGAAGGAAAATATTAAGGAATTATCAACATCGAGTTACTATGCGGAAGAACTTGTTAATACCAAAAGTGCCCCAATTCGCATGTGTTATAAATTTGCTCATGTTACGCTCGCGTATAATCAGAATCATATGCAAATGCACCTTCTATATATATTTATATTTGCAATTGTTCATCGGAACATATCGTTCATACATTTTTCTTTAGTATTGAATTGTTATTTGTTTTTTTTTCAAATGTATTCAAAGACTCGTGTCAATGAAGCGCCACACAGTCTGATAAGTGAATTGATCTATTTACGTGTGCTTTGCTCTTCTCTCACAAACACTATTACCCCATTTTTACACGAGGGTTTACCTATACTACTACAATGGCTAGCTTCCACCTTCACCTTAACGCTCGAGTCATGAGAATTCATTCACATTTATTCATTGCCATTGAATTGTAAGGGATGTTGTGACTGTTCATTTTCAGTATCCCGATATGTGTGTGATTTTCTCATTGAGTCAGCGCCTTGCTTATTCAGTTATTTTTGAAGTTACACCGAAAGGGCAACGCAAATCGGTGGCGTAAGCGGAAATGCTAACAAAAGAGCAAGATCTGCATGCATACTCACAGCTAAGGATTGCATAGGCTTGGACGACGAGGAGGCATTCTGCAGAATCGATCCGAGTAGCGAATGCAAACTTTGTCAGACAAAGCTGGATGTTGGCAATATCATCCGCTAATCGTGTAGCACAGTTTCATCCGTTTGCAAAAGGAAGCTCGAAACATTCCCATTGCGGTCGTATCTTGGACACCACCATTTTATGTTCGTGTGTTCGGAATTTGAGTCAAAAATTAAATGTTTGAAATTTGAGTGAAGACGGTATTTTTTCACATAGGAATTGGAGTCTTTTGAAGCATTTCTGACGAGTGGAATTTGAATTGCATATTTGCTATGTAAAATTATAGCATTTTAACTGAGACTGAAACTTTGCATGCTTGAACATTCTGTACTTCGTTATCTTGTTATCTGATAGTGAATGAACTGTTATATCAATATCAATGAATGGCAAAACTAGGGATATTTTCTTTTGCTCACATTCCGTGAACACAGAACAGAACGAAAAAGAGAATGAACAAAACTGGATGAATCAACTGTGAGGAGCTTGCTGTGATTGTGAGGTTTGGCGTTGGTGAATTTTCGGTATCCCGAATGCAATGGTATAATGATCGAATGTGATCGGAAATTCAGCCGAAAAGATTGATGTGATACAGATATTTCCAAGCATATATATTGCAATTCGAGAAATTTTCTCCAATATTCTCAAATTAAAGATTCATTTGAACCTTCGAGTTTGTTGGTGTAAAAAAACAATTGTGAAGCCAAGGATTTCAAACAACTTGTTAATAGAATCGGAACATGCATTGGCAAAATCGACGAAAGAGCTATATTCAACTGATCAGTTCTAAAAACGCGTCAATCCAGCAAAACTGTTAGCAATAACAATTCGAGAGCCAAAACCTCAAAGCGGTGTATACAGTGGCAATCCTCCAAAGATCACCCGTTGATGCTCGAAAATTTTAAACCCAGCGGGTAAATCACTGCGGACTGCTTCACACTACGAATTAATTCGATTACAATCATCGTTTAGGGGTGTAATAAAATCGATACACAACAGTTTGACCCTTTGAGAGCAGAATCACAACGACAGTAGGGTTGCCAATCATTATTCGCTAACAGTTTATTGGAATAATCATTTCACTATGTTGGCACTCCATCATTTTAAAATCTAACCTTCCGAAGGGTGATGTGGTCGGTATGTGTCGATCCATTGAGGGCAGAAAAAAATGTCCTGCAGAGCGTGTTTTCTTAATGGACTTCAACAGTGCGTATCGTCTAGCATTTCACACAGGACCTCTCTCCATTCGGCAAACAAAGGCTCGTAAAACGGTGCATTGCTGTGTTATTGTGGACGACCATTCATAAGAGTAACACTTTTTCCATCGTTTCTTCTGCTTTTTTTTCTCTTTTGTTGTTCACCAGAAGAAGAAGGTGTCTCTAGCTGAGGTGTATCCTGTTTTTTGTGTGCGCGATGTGAGAAATCCTGGCAACACTCTGACGGAGCCATAATTTATGTTTGCGTAACAAAGAAAATCAACTAATTCTCCCAGATTCATTCATGGTTTTTTTTCGAGGGGTTTTTGTCCGCCTAGAGTCGTGACTCTTTACGGTCACTGCAGGTAGATTTCCTTCGGTTGGTCACACAATTGCTCCGCATTGAGTTGACTCATTGTCCAGAGCTAATAGGTTATTGAGGATTTTTTTTTCTGTCGCTGAAAGCAAACTCCTGGAATGTTAGAGCGGTTCATTCATGAAAATCATTGGTGTCCGGAGAGTAAATTGAAAAACTCACATGTTTCGGAGTATTGAACATGATTTGCATATTCAGGACAAATAACCGCGAAGAACGATCGATCGGATGTAGAGAATTTTAAATTTGAAGAAGAGAATGATAGTGCTTCTCCCAAAATTTTCTGAGGCATCATTCACGACGGTAGCAGGAGGTGTCAATTATAGGCCTGCCATTCAACAGTCAAACCTGAATCTGCGTTCAGTCCGAACGTGCCAACATTTGTGTGTATTCAATCTCTGTGGACCAGGTCGGACTCGATTATCCAGAGACTCGATTATCCGGACTATTTTATTTTTGATTTTCGGAAATTTTGAAGAATTTGTATGATAATTCCATATTGAACAGCCAATATGGGTATCAAATGAAAGGGTAGAACATAGTTATTTATGAAAAATGTAAATCCAAAATAACGACCACTACAAAATGGCGGATTACATATTTTCTCAGAACCCCATCAATATGTATATCACATGGAAGGGCTTGACTGGTAGAGCACAGTTATTTATGAAAAATGCAAATCCAAAAAGTCCGCCACCTCACAACCCCATCAATATTGGTATCAAATGAAAGGGCTTGACTAGTAGAACAAATGGCGGATTATATATATTCTCAGAACTTCATCAATATCAATCAAATGAAAGGGATAGACTAGTAGAACAAATCCAAAATGGGCACCACCACAAAATCGCGCCATATTTTTTTAAAACCCCATCAATATGGGTATCAAATGAAAGTGCTCGACTGGTAGAACACAGTAGATCATGCAAAATACAAATCCAAGATCACCGCAGTTCCCAAATTAACAATTACTTTTTAATTGTTTCATTCAGCTTGTCCTGTTTGTGTGTATGTTTGAGTGTTTGTAGAGTTGTCCAATATTAATTAAAATTTGACCCCGTTCCTGATCACTGATTGATCTGAAATTTGAAACATACCTTTAATTTTACTGCCATTTAAAACCGCGTATTTCATGATCTCGAAAAAAACAATTTGGCCACCGCTAAAAAATGGCTGAATGGCACGACTTGGAGACTACACTACATTATGAACAACACAAATTTGAAAAGGTCGCCGCCACAAAATGGTCGACTATGTATTTTTTGCAATCCCCTGCAATATCGGTATCAAATAAAATGATTTGACTAATAGACTAATACAGTACATCATCAAAATATTCCGAAGATAGTTAGGTGAGAAATATAAATTTAAAAAAAAGTTGAATGGTTTTATTGTTGATAAGTATACTAATGATACAGATAATTTACTAAAAAACAAGAAAATCAAATAAGTAAAAACATTTTTAAGTTAAACGGTTGAATGTACTAAAAGCTAGAAAATAATTAGGCAAGTAGCAGTTAGTAGTTATCACACCCACATTAATCTAGGTCAATGATGAGACTTAAATAAAATCGTGAGGTATTTGATGAAACAACTAACTGTGGATAATGAAAATCAAACGTTTATTTCTCACCTAATTTCATGATGTACTGTATTAAGCTATTAGTCAAATCATTTTATTTGATACCGATATTGAGGGGATTGCAAAAAATACATAGTCGACCATTTAGTGGAATGGTAAATTTATGTTGTTTATTATGTTTTGTATTCTTCAAGTCAAGCCATTCAGCCATTTTTTAGCGGCGGCTAAATTATAATGACAATAGAATTAAAGGTAGGGGGTCTCCTTAGCCACATTGATTCCGCGTTCGCTTAGTAAGCGATCGATCGTGAGTTCAAAACTCAGGGCCCTTTGTGTTGTTACAGAATAACTACGTCCACGCAACAATCATCAGCGATGGAGATCGATCCACGGTCGAAATAAGATCGATTCATCCATACAACCAGGGTTGCCAACTATAATTTGAAAAAATCAGGGAGAATGGAAGTAAAAATCAGGATAAATCAGGATAGCTCATATTGGGTTGTCCGAAAAGTTAATATCGATTTTTGGGAAAACAAAAACATCATTTTCAATCAAAGCATTATAATTCAATTTTATATCCATAATTCTATGTCTTCGTTCCTTCGGGCGAAGACCGGATATGTAAAAGAATTAATAAGCATGGTATAAATCCTCGCATAAGCGAAAATAGTGTTTCGCCTGACTTTTTGTTTCTTTTATATTTTTTCCGAAAAATCTACAGCCTACAAAAACCTAGCATCACTACAGAGATTTGCAGAGAAATCAATATTCAAATTTCCACTGAACTCATCATCCATGCTTTGGAATAAATCTTTACTCAACAAATGAGGAAAGCATATCAGCATAGGAAGACTTTTTTTTAGAATTTTCCCTAATTTTAATGATATTTAGTACGGTTATAGATATATTCACCATAGTCCCATCTTTTAAGTTTATTCAACTTTGAATCAAACGAACAAATTACATATAAAATCTTTTTATATTGACTGTGGATTCAAAAGTTTTCTCTTGAGTAATTTTACACTCTGAAACGTATTCCTACATTAATAACTCTGGGGATACATCTACATACACATTATCCTCAATAAAGCAATGTTGTTCCTCAAACTTAATCTCGTTGTAATTTCATAAATTCGTCAGACAATCTGGTTTAATGAAATTTTCTAGCAATGTTTTGGGAAACCACGAAACAATTGAGGGTGAAGATAAAAAAATTAAGTACAAAGTTTAACTAAATGTAAGATATATACAAACGCGAGCCGAAGAACTATCGTGACAGAAAACTTTGGCATGGAAACCAGTATATTTATTACGAATAATGTAGAGAGTACAACAATCAGGAAAAATCAGGATCATTTCAGAAAAATCTGGATAAATTGAGTATTCGTCAGGATATCAGGGAGCGTGCTAAAAAGTCTGGGAAATCCTGATAAATCAGCAAGGTTGGCATCTCTGCATACAACTGTTCTGCTCTGCAAGACACGTCGCGCTACTGAGTTAGCACAACACCAGCCGAGTCAAATAAACAACAATCAGCATAATATCGATCAGCCCGTAAATATTCCCACAATCAGCACGTAAACATTCCCACATCATGCCATCCGGACCGTTCCCGAAAACATAAACAAAACTCGCCACCCGCATCGTTCCCAGAATTATGAATATAATTGAAATATGAAGATAAACACAAATTGTAAACATATTTATGTATATAAAAAGACAGGGACAAGCTTTGTTCAGCAGATTATTAGTCGAACCTTTGAAGTGAATAAATGCACAAGCGTGCATCGAATAAGTGAAAATAGTTTTTTTTAAGTTTATTAGCACGTAAGAAGTTAACTGGCGCCCGAATAGGGACCAGCGCGAATGATAGAGAAGGTATTAGATTCGCCACGTAAGAGTGACGCGAACTAAGACATACCGAAAATAATCCGAAATTCCGACCGCCAGACGTGTGGAAAAGGCTCCACGAGTAGCAGCCGCAAAAGGGAACTAGCCGCCACACCGGGAAGGTTTTGGACACCGCGTTGGTCTCAACCCAGGAGGATCCGACCGTTAGAGGTATCGGACCAAATTCAAAGACAAGGACTTTCGCTGACAGAAGGTGAAAACTTGCACTTCCACTGTTAGAGGATTGGAAGTTAGAATGATAAGGATTTACATGTAAGTACCAAAAAACCAAATAAGAATATCACAAAAAAGTGAGAGAAATATGGTGAAATTTTTAGAAATATAAAAAGTGAATAACTTAACAAATATATTATTCAAATATAACACAACTATTTGCACTGAGGTGTATAATTCAAAAAATTTTTATTACAGAAACAAGAAAAAGGTAAGAGTGATAATTAAGTGTGACAATTAATACTAAATAATTTCAACAATTATTAAAGCATTAAATAAAGTAACAAACAATTATTTTCAGATAAAAACGAAGGTAATTAACAAAATATTTTTCGATAAAAATAATAAATAAATAATTAATAATTTATTTCAGAGGAAAAAAGGTAATTTACAAAACATTTTTTTTTATAACACATAATAATACATTATATTACATAATACTAAATATTTTATTTCAGGTAAGGTTTAACATTTATCCAATATCAATATTTTTATAATCCAACAATATTTTTTTTTTATTTTTTATTCTTTTTTTTTGACAAATTTTTTTGAATATAATTTTTGAAAACTGGATAATCTATTAGAGGCATTCAATCAACTAAGATTAAATAACATGGAACAACTCGATATTAATCAAATACTGAGCAGGATTGCCGCTCTAGAAGCCGCTTCCGCTCCACAAATAATTCCGGATTATAGCGATCCACCCCTATACTTTACGAAACAAGACGGTTCTCCCGTGAACCAAGACACTTTTGAGAAAATTCCTGATTTGGTCAAAGACTTGCCGATATTCACAGGTGATCCAAGTGAACTAAACAACTGGATCAGTGATGTTGACGGTCTTGTTCAATTATATAAAACAACTATAAACCATAGTGTTGAATTACAAAACAAATTCCACATGGTATGCAAAACAATTCGACGAAAAATAAGAGGAGAAGCAAACGATGCATTAGTCGTCTCTAACATCGGAATCAATTGGGTAATGATAAAGAAAACTCTTTTCACCTATTACGGTGAAAAGCGTGATCTTGAAACTCTCGATTATCAATTAATGACAGTACAACAAAGAGGAAACTCTTTGGAAATATACTATGACGAAGTAAACAGATTGCTATCATTAATAGCAAACCAAATCAAAACCGATCACAGATTTAGTCACCCGGAAGCATCAAAGGCTTTGATTGAATCATACAATAAAAAAGCAATAGATGCATTTATTAGAGGTCTTGACGGAGACATTTACAAATTCATTCGAAATTACGAACCAACTTCTTTAGCAAGTGCATACAGTTATTGTATCGCGTTCCAGAATGTAGAGTGTAGGAAAATGCTCACTAAACCAAAACATTTTGAACACACAGCAGCACCCAGAAATCTAATTCCAATCAATCCTCCAAAATTACCACCACGAATAAATAAACCAATACCTAATTTAACACAAAGAAATTTCAATTTCAAACCTCAACCTTTCTTCAACAATAACAACCATTTTAACAATAACAACAACTTCAGGCCCCCATTCCAGTGGAATGTACCCAAACAAAATTTCTTCCAACCACCACCAAAAATTCCACCAAGGAAGCCATTCATTCCTCCACCAGAACCTATGGAAGTTGATCCATCCATTAGGACTAGACAAATAAATTACGGTAATAGACCACAAAATACAACTCAGGTAAATTCAATGAAGAGACCAAGACTCTTCAACATTAAAACCGGCCAATACGAAGATCCGCAAAATTTCGTTGAAGTCGATCCCAATGATTATCCATTCACAGATAATGAATACAATGAAAATGAACAGACTGAAGAATCATCTGAGTACGAACGATACATAAGAACAATTGAAACACAAGAACGGGAAACACCCGAAGAAGACATAGAAAAAGCAGAGTTAAATTTTTTAGAATAAAGTCTGCCCTACCATATTTTCTATACTTTGGTAAGGCAAAAGAACCGCTAAAAATTCTAATTGACACAGGGTCAAACAAAAATTTCATTCATCCTCGATACGCAAGTATCAGCCACAAAATAAAAAAACCTTTTTATGTATCTTCAGTAGGCGGAGATATAAAAATTGATAAATATTCCAGCGGAAAATTATTCAAACCATATTCTAACGCTTTAATTAAATTTTTCCATCTAAATGAATTAAAATCTTTTGACGCAATCATAGGACACGACACATTGAAAGAATTAAAAGCAGTAATAGATACTTTTTTTTTTGACGTAGGACTACGTCTAACCGGAAGATATAGGGGGTGAAATGAAAATCTAGGCGCTGAACAAGTAGGAAAAAATGCAAGATTTGGAACGCTTATAACTCGAGCATTTCTCAATAGATCGCAAAGGTTTTTGCATCAATTGATAGGAAATATATCTACGCATCTATCATAACGAATAACATTTCATTTTTCTTGAGATAAATAATTGAATAATTGTGAAATATCAAGCATTGTCCAAATGCACTATGTGCCCATTTTTGATTGGTCCATTTTATGCTCCTCAAATCGTACCGACCAAAACGGGCAACCAGAGCAGCAGCGAAATACAACGAAGCACGATTGGAAAAGAAAAAGAAAAAATATGAACGAAACATTGGTCGCAGTCTCACACATGCGTAATTCTCGAGCCAGCCATTCAGCTTAAAAATCCCCGCTCCGCTGCCGTAACGATCATTCTTTGTGTGGACACCGACTGGACAACATCGTTGCTGGACGAGCTGGACGGCGAGGGATCGAGTGCCTTTCTCAAGGCAAGAGGGTGGAGGTGGTAGCGCTGGAGTAGAGTAGAGTAGAGTTTTCAAAGGGCCTTTCTCAAGGCTAGAGACGAATGAACTGCAAAAGTTTAAAGTCTCTATAATACAATACCTTCCTTCCTTCCGTAACGATTATTCTCATCCAAACCGTACACCACATCGTTTCGCACCACACCACATCAACAAACCAACACAAGCAACCATGTCTGGACGTGGCAAAGGAGGAAAAGTGTAGGGAAAGGTAAAATCCCGCTCGAACCAATTGCTTCGCAAGGGTAGCTAGGCCGAGCGCGTTAGTACCAATGCACCAGTCCACCTAGCCGGCGTTATATAGTTTCGGCCGCCGAAGTGATCGAGTTAGCTGGTAAAGCTGCTCGCGACGATAAGAAAACCCGCATTCAGAACAGACCACATTCGGTTCGGTGGACATCAAGACAACAACAGGCAGTTGCAGCGAGTGGCGAGTGGCAAACGCAATCGCAAAACGGCAGCAGGTAGCAGAAGAAAAAAGTTTGTTCTTTATACAAACTGCTTTGGTGGCAAATCCAGAACAAGGCGGCATCGAGGGCGTTCGAAATGTTTTTTTTTCAAAACCACGAGTACTCAGTTTTCTAAATTGGAACCATTCCATAAAACACGGCGCTTATCAGGGATATTAAGCCTTTCAAAAAAGAGTTTACGAAATGCAGTTCAATGCATTCTAAAATATTATCCAAAACAATAATAAAACACAAATTGATTTTTTCATAATTTGTTTGCCAGGATATGATGAGTATGAGAATTTGGCAGTTGTGCTGAGCTTATTGATGGTTGGGGACTTTCTCGATTATTCAATTTTCACCAATTCTTAAATTGCTTCCAGATTGAAAGTACAGTAATTTACATTTAGTTCGACATTTAGCTAATTGGACGGACCTGTAATGCGACATATTTAGTTGGACATTTTTGTAAACATAGAGTTCGGGGTCCAAATTATGACCCAACATGTCCCAAGCTGGATGGGAAGAAATTTTCCAACTGTGAAAGCTGTACCACTGTCATCGCAAATGTTCAATTACAGGTTAAAATCGCCTCCAATGCGACACTGAGTGGTGCTTCGGCATGTCGCATTAAATGTAATTTACAGTATAACATGTCCCAAGCTGGATGGGAATAAATTTTCCAGCTGTGAAAGCTGTGGCGAGTGGCAAACGCAATCGCTAAACAGGAAGGTTTAGCCGAACAAGATGGGGATATCGAGTGATAACAAAACAATAAACTCTTTAGATTAAAGATGATTTTGTGGTCCTGAAAAGGACCCTTTTTTGGGTTTGCTTCCGAATCAGCAGTCGGAAAATGCTCTTTATTTGGAGCTGGTATATTTCTTCACCGCTTTGGTATTTTCGGAAACCGCATGCAAGTTCACCGGGCAGCAACAGACTGATTGTGATCCCACGCCGTAATGGTTGACCGCTGATTGTAGTGGGTCAGACGCGAGGCTTCCGCTACGATACGCTCAAAGATGCATTGACGAAGCTCATGACGCTCATCGCCTTCGATGAGAAACCGGTGTCGGAATGATCCTGATTCAGCACCTTTTGATGTAGATAGCATATGATTCCTTCTCCTTCTTCTTGTCGGTATCCGAGAAATTTGGCGGCTTTTCTACTAGTCTTCGGTGCCTTCGTGTTTATTAGAAACAACTGCATGTGAATCCAACGAGCGAACAAATCGTAATGAATAAATCTTTTTGCTATCGCTGCCTTTTAACGCTCATTCGTTCGTCTCGTTGGACTCGCCCCTTTGGCTGAGTCTGCTGATTTGTCTCTATCCTGTGAGCGTGTACCGCTAAAGTACAACGTTACATCAGCATTGTATAGAATCATAACTAAGGAGCAATATGATGAGCTATGCATTTCCTGCTGCTCTGTTCTTATTTTAAAGGACTTCAATCCGAAGGTCATCCGTCCTGTATTTACTGTTGGTTTTCCAGAACCCTTATAGCTCGTTTATTTCTCGACAGATCGTAGAGTTCGTCTCCAAAACCTCAGTTCTTTTTCATTTTTATTTACTTTGTTTGCGGAGATACAAATCTTACAATTCATTCGTCTCCGAAACCACAGTTTAAGGTACGGTAATGTGCTCAATAGTGAAATATATGAATGAGCTGAATGAGTGAATGAGCTGATGACCACCTATGCATTCCTTATCACAGCCATCATTTTGATTGTACGATATGTACATACGCCAAAAGATGCCCGTCGTTGATCATTTAATAAGTACAAAGCCTTCAGAAAACAAATCAAGAATCAACTATAAGACAATGAGAAAAAAATGAGAAAGTTTGTAAAAAAAAACCCAAAAACACAACACCAAAGGTTCTTTTCAGAACTCCCAACATGTTCATAAAGAGTAAACAGTAAACTAATCCATATTTCAGGTAGATAGGTAGGTATTCACGTAGGAGAAGAAAATAAAACAATATATTTAAAATGTATATTTAGAAAAAGCTGTTCCCTTTGTATAGTCCTACGTCACTCCGGTTATGTCCCCGACATTACCCACCCGTCTTTTTTTTTATCCAGTTCATTTATTTGTAAGGCTCAATCGCATAAGCTTTGCGGAGCCGCTAATTCAAGGTTTGTTTATACAAAGTTTCAACTAATTTCTATGTTTAGTAGGATTCGACCGAATACTCGCGGTTTACTCGAGGTTAAAAGGGCAACATTTTTGTGGGACGGGTCAGGTTGGGGATATGGATATGAGGTATCGTTGTCTCAACCGAGGGTTGCCGCACGCACTGTAGCATTGTGCATAATGACCAGGGATAGCATCTGGTGTTCGACTAGCTGTCGAGGGTGGGCGACGGTGAGATGGGGGGACAAGACAAACAAACTAATAACGAAAAAGAAAAACACAAAAGCATTAAATACTTATACTAGACCGTCTCACAAACATATAGATCAACTGCATATAGCAGATGTCGCGAGTTCCCAACACGTCTCTAACAGGAACATAGGGTTGTCTTCCTTGGACCTCAAGGGCATTGAAAAGGTACTCTCTGGCTGCGTAATTATCCGTACATTGCCAAACTGCGTGATCGATGTCATCGTAACCGTTTCCACACCGACAGACGTTGCTTTGAACAAGATTTATTCTGTGGAGATGCACATCTAGCGAGTAGTGGTTGGACATAAGTCTACTCATTACACGAATGAAGTCACGACTTAAGTCCAAACCTTTGAACCACGCTCTCGAAGAAACCTTTGGAATAATTGAATATAACCACCGCCCAAGACTTCCAGTGTCCCAATCGGTTTGCCAACTCAAGAGGGAACTCTGACGCAGTAATTGGAAAAATTCATCGTATCAGTAATAGATACTTCTAATGAAAAACTAATTCTGGAAAACAAATTCATCATTCCTTTACTTCAATACAAACTACAGGAAGTGAACAAAATAAATATTCGAGATAATCACCTAGACAAGCAACAAAAAGACAAACTCGGAAACGTTTTAAAGGATTTTCAGGACTTATTTCAACCCCCAGACGAAAAACTACCATTTACTACAAAAGTCAAAGCTGATATCAGAACAACTGATGAAAATGCAGTTTATAGCAAAACATACCCTTATCCACAAGCCTTAAAATCTGAAATTAATAAACAATTGGAAAAACTTTTACATGACGGAATCATTAGACCATCACGATCACCTTACAACTCACCAGTTTGGATAGTGCCGAAAAAACAGGATGCTTCTAATGAAAAAAAAAAAAATAGAATGGTAATAGATTACCGAAGATTGAATTCAAAAACAATTAGTGACAGATACCCAATTCCAGATACTTCAACAGTCCTATCTAATTTAGGAGAGAACAAATTTTTTACCACATTGGATTTAGCATCAGGATTTCATCAAATCCCAATGTCTGAAAAAGATATTGAAAAAAACAGCTTTTTCAGTTAATAATGGAAAATATGAATTCATTCGTTTACCTTTTGGTTTAAAGAATGCACCAGCAATCTTCCAAAGAGTAATGGATGACGTTTTAAGAGAACAGTTAGGAAAAATATGTCATGTCTATATAGATGACATAATAATATTCGGAAAAACACTTGATGAACATTTGAAAAATTTAAGAACCATTTTGGAAACATTAAGAGAAGCTAATTTCAAAATTCAACCTGACAAATCAGAATTTCTAAGGACCGAAGTCGAATTTCTTGGTCTCATTGTTTCAGAAGAAGGTCTAAAACCAAACGATAAGAAGGTTGAATGTATTCGTAAATACCCCGAACCAAAAAATCTGAAAGAACTATGCGCATTTTTAGGACTCTCTGGATATTATAGACACTTTGTAAGAGATTATGCTAAAATCGCAAAACCCCTTACAAAACTTTTAAGAGGGGAGGATGGCCATCGCCAAATTCTGAAAAACCAATCAAAAAACACAATCATCAATCTAGATGATGACGCACGAAATTCTTTCAATACTCTTAAAGAAATTTTATCCTCTAATGATGTTTAAGCATTTCCAAATTTTTAAAAAACGTTTATTCTAACCACAGACGCATCGGATAAAGCAATAGGAGCCGTATTATCACAGCAATTTCAGGACGGCGAACGACCGATAACATTTATTTCTCGAACTCTTTCCAGGACCGAAGAAAACTATGCAACGAATGAAAAAGAGATGCTTGGAGTCGTATGGGCTCTCCACAGCCTAAGGAATTTTATCTACGGAGCAAAACTAAAAATTTACACAGATCATCTCCCACTCACATTCACATTATCACCCAAAAACAATAATGCAAAGCTAAAACGATGGAAGTCTTTCCTTGAAGAACATGATTATGAAATGTTTTATAAACCTGGGAAATCCAACGTAGTAGCTGACGCACTTTCACGCGTTCAAATAAGTTCACTAACCCCTACTCAACATTCGGCAGAAGATGATGACAGTTCCTATATACCCTCAACTGAGGCTCCCATTAACGTTTTTCGGAACCAATTAATTTTTCAGATTGGACCTAATTCGTCTTATGAATTTAATGTTCTTTTTGAAAAATACAACAGACATACCTTTACTGAACCAAATTTCGATATAAACTTTCTAAAAGACAAATTACAACAATTCCTGAACCCAATAATATTGAACGGAATTATGACAAATGAACAAACCATGGGAATCATACAAGAAATCTATAAAACAAACTATAACCCAAAAATCTTAAAAGTAAGATTTTCACAAACAAAAGTCGAAGATATTCAAAATGAAGAACAACAACTAGAAAAAATCAAGGATGTGCATAATTTTGCCCATCGGAATGCAAAAGAAAACTCACTACAACTTATAAAAAAATACTTTTTCCCAGGAATACATAAACTCTCCCAGAAATATATAAGAATATTTTATATATATTTTGTTACAATGCCAATTTCCTTTTTATATCCTAAGAAAAAATTATTCCCACAGCTTACCAAACATACGAACCTAATAGCTATGCATATGAAAAAACAAATTCACACAATAAACGTAAGAGTCGATACAACATTATAAAAGTAAAAGAAGATCATAATACATATATTATAGACTCCAACAATAGAAAAATTCATAAATGTAACTTACGAAAGAATACAAACGAATAAAACCATTTTTGTTTCTTTACAGACGCGCCCTCTGCGCGTCTAAAATATTGACAGGAATTCAAATACACGACCTTACGAATAACCCTCTCGCAATTGTACCACTAGGAAAAGCTAAAATTGAAATTGGACACATACGCATTATACACCCTATTGATTTAATTCAAATTGGCAATACAATTTTTAATGTTAATAGTGACATCCAGAATAATCCATAAAATAATCCATTGTATGAATTAATTCAAATAAAAAATTATAAGTTATACGAAACATTTATGAAAATCAAACCATTTGTAAACAGAAGAAAAAGGTGGGATACGATCGGAACAGTTTGGAAATGGATAGCCGGCAGCCCAGATGCAGAGGATCTTCGAGTCATCAATCACTCCATGAACGCCCTGATAACCATGAACAACAGGCAATTACTCATCAACGAAGCAATCGACAAACGAATCCAAGAAATAACGGATATAATAAATCAAGCCAAAGCCCAAGTAATGCTAAATAACACCCACATTATCTACATGTTGAAAATTCCACAAGTATCAACCGAAACATTTGAATATGACTACATTGACTCAATTATCAAGAGAATTTTTAATACAATTCAGCCAATGTAATCTTCATATCAACGGCGAACAATATTCCAATTATGAAGCAACTATTCCTGCAAAACCATACGATCCAACCACTGGACTTCATGTTAACGAAATCCATATCATAGATGCACCACCTGTGGAATACCTTCAGAATTTAACCCTCGAACATCGCGAAAAACTGGAACTATTAAACCTACAAAATCATTCTTTGAGTTGGAAATTTAATATCTTCGGATCACTCGGACTATCAACAATAATTGTAATCACAAGCGTATTAGCAATTCTTCGAATAATTTCCAGACGTAAACAAAAGGCCAACATAACAGTTCACTTCGACAAAAACGCTGAGACCATCATGATAAATGAACCATCAAGCACAACCACAGCGGAAACTAAACCTGATATAAACAACCCAGAGGAATTATCAGAACAACGCAAAACAGAAATGGAAACTTTCATCAACATTCCAACAACGTTCCAATTAGCAAACAAACTTTGAGGACAAAGTCATTTAAAGGAGGAAGAGTTAGCACAACACCAGCCTAGTCAAATAAACAACAATCAGCATAATATCGATCAGCCCGTAAATATTCCCACAATCAGCACGTAAACATTTCCACATCATGCCATCCGGACCGTTCCCGAAAACATAAACAAAACTCGCCACCCGCATCGTTCCCAGAATTATGAATATAATTGAAATATGAAGATAAACACAAATTGTAAACATATTTATGTATATAAAAAGACAGGGACAAGCTTTGTTCAGCAGATTATTAGTCGAACCTTTGAAGTGAATAAATGCACAAGCGTGCATCGAATAAGTGAAAATAGTTTTTTTTAAGTTTATTAGCACGCAAGAAGTTAACTACTGTTCTATAAATAACTCAACAATGATCAATCAACTGTCTTCGCTGTCCGGTCTAACTGGATAATGGAAGAACAGAAGGGAAAACTCTTACGCCCAAATGGCTACTGTGTAAATGTGTATCATATGCAATGGTATTGAAGGGAATACTCTAACGCCGAAAAAAAAGGCAACTGTGTAATGTGCTAATTATAGATATGATAAACATGTGACATGTACACGATTAAAATTCGGCTCTGTTACAGCTAAAATGCTAATGAACCTAAAATAAACAAAAGGGATATAAAAAAATTGAATTGAAGGTGTCTTCCAAATTTCAGATCAATCAGTCAACAGGAACGGGGTCAATTTTCTATTAATGTGGGACAACACTAGAAAAAACCGTTTAATAAATAAGTGCAAATCATAATTATATTACGTTTGCCGAGAGAAAATTATTTTTTTATGATTCGCTTATCCGGAGTGAAAGAAAATCAATACTCCGTGTTTCCCAATATACCCAATTCTAGAGCAACATGTCAAAAGGGTCTATCTTCTTTGATCGTTTCTCTTCATCGACTTTTTCTTTCGATATCCACGGCCTTTAAGACTGATTTTGCTCTAGTTTTACCATATAGTTTGATAAACGAGGTTCCCTTTCACACTCCTTATCGTAGAACACATCAAGAAATGCTTTTACCGCTGAGTTATTAATGAAAGAGAATGTAGATGAAGAGAATCGATCAAAGAAGATAGGCCCTTTTGACATGTTGCTCTAGAATTCATTTATTTTTGCACGGGGTTAGAAACTGTACCAATAAATTCTGCCTTTTTCTTCCAGGAAACCATGCAAAAAAGAACCGTCAAACGGTTAAGATTGTTAAGGTTGTTTGATCCAGATTGTATCCAGCAAAAGTTTGATGTTTTTAACGAATGCATCCCAAGCGGTATAATGTTGTCCCATTGTCCTGCTATTTGTTGGCAAAGTATATGTCAAACAAAAGCTCCCGATAGCTTCGATATGAAGCAACAAATCATGAACGATTGCATTAATTCACACTATTTCACGTATTATCGCCACCCTTTTTGGTGGAGCAACGAGCGACTGTCCGTGGTCCCACCTTTCAGTCATCCCTGCAAGGACGCGGAGGGAGAGCGACAAAGTCAAATACACGCCATTCGCCGTCAACGTAACGATCCTTTTGAAGTCCCTTCCGCCTGGTATTATTAGCCGCTACTTTGTTGTGTCCTCAGTTCCCGGAATAGAAAGCGTTAGCTGCTCAGGAGAAAGTCTTCCAGAATGCCAACCATTACGGCGAGCTTTATTGTTTTATTGCCACCGAGAGTTTCGTGTAGTTTTTGTTGTACTAATTATGTTTGTAGGGACGAAAATTACCTTTCGTTTCGTCGGAATCACTAAATGAGCAGTTGTACCGTTATTGTTTTGATGATGAAGGCTTTTCTTGACTGCATTGTTTGCTCGCACATTGTGACATTTATTCGTTTAAGGTCTCCATCGGTTGTCGCGTAAGGTGAGCTGGGTACATTCAAACCCCCCTCTCATAGAGTTTTTCCAATTATCCCCCATGTTGTATCAATATGAATCAAAACCAAACAATGAGCTGCTTCCAGTCGCGACACAGACGATGTCTTCATAATAATTTACGATGAATGAATAATGCGACCATTCGTTCGAACGACCAACCGATATCGATTGCCACCATTTGTTCAAGCCTCCCAGTTAATAAATCACGCTAATCTGGTAATTTATGGATTGCTCGGGT
The DNA here is from genome assembly GCF_029784135.1 of Toxorhynchites rutilus septentrionalis. Lineage (NCBI taxonomy): Eukaryota > Metazoa > Arthropoda > Insecta > Diptera > Culicidae > Toxorhynchites > Toxorhynchites rutilus. The sequence goes on from NC_073745.1 coordinate 59,651,969, forward strand.
TCGCTGGGATCGCTTGGTGCCTTGCGTTCTATTGGTGAGGAGGTGAGGTGAAAGGTGTTTGGAAAAAACATGAATAAATTTGGATGCAAGTATTTTTATTAGTTTGATTTGCACTTCTCAGAAATCGGCGAAATAAAAATTATCTATCAAGTATGGCACGTGAGTGTTAGCTAACACTGTGCTGCAAAAAATTGTAATACATCTGACAAATGACAAAATGTACGTTGATCGACTGTACCGAATACAACACAAGGACATTTGTTCAGATTTATTAGAATACGAAACACGAAACGAGTTACTGGTGATTTCCCATTTTCGAATTTTCGAATTTCTGGACTATTTCATTGAATGCTACTGCCGTAATTTAAATGAATTGCATATTAACTATTACTTTTTTAAGTAATTAACAAGTATTGCCATTTTTGTTAGATTTTGTTAGTGTTAGTGTTGTTTACGTTGGCACATAGCAGTCGTTTGTTGTTGTCTACACAAAGAGTTTTCAACAAAATCAAAATGGGTGGAAAGAAAATTGGCATGCAAGTCCGAAATATTGTGGTTCAGGATTATTGGCAGCAGATTTCACAGCGGAAAATTGCAGAGAAGTTCGGAATGAGCCGTGCACAAGCTCAAAGCATACGGTTTGCTTGCTGACATATCCGGAAGAGGCCGTCGTTGGAAGACCAAAACCGAAATCGTCATAAAAAATGTGCTAAATACAATCTCTTATAAGGTAAATGATTTTGGTTTGTCCAGTCGAAAATGTGATCATGGTTTGTCCACTGTTTTGAATGCTCTAGCTCAGCGCACCTGTGTCAAATTAGGTATTATAAAATTCAAGAACATATAAATAATATTGTCTTCTTCATGATTTACAGTAGTTATATAGTATATTTTTACGAATTCACATGTTTTAAAGGATTATAAGATCCACATTCTATTGGTGTCCATGCGCCCCTCACTTGAGCTAACTTTTAATCAACCAACAGATGATTATTTGGCACGTATTCAGACCATTTCTGGATTATAACACTTACAAATATTGTAAACATCATTCTTGCACGCCATTTGTATCAGATTTACATAGCTAAACCATTAAATTAACGCATTTTAATGAACTCAATTCTGATCATGAGTTGTTCAATTCAATAATGTTGTTTTGTGCTCATGATTTCTATGGCAACCGCTTGGAGCGCTGCAGTTTGTTTATTGTGTCCTTCGCGTATAGCAGAAATAAAGTTTCTCTATGTTGAGTGTCTTGAGGTGAACACTTTTGAAATACCCAAGAAAATGCGATATTCTGAAGAAAGCCTAAATTATGAATGGATCAATATGAAGACAGTAAACTCTATCAATGATAAATGCAACCTCTACTTGAGAATTCAAATGTTTTCATTCAAAAATGGTGATTTCTAAAGCCGGACAAACCATTATCATTTTTTGGACAAACCATGATCATAATTCCTCTTTGAGGAAAATCGTTAAAAACCATAAAAATTTGAATAATTTCAACGCCTTATGGTAGTATTAGCAACTAGAGACTTGGGGCTTTTCAACAAACCCAAACTCGTATCGATTATATGTAATTTTCATGAAGAAAAATCGATTTGTATTTACTAGTAGCGTAAAAACACTCCAAATTGGACAAACCAAGATCATTTACCCTATATGTAAAAATCTCGCGTCACGATGTTCGTGGCCGAACTCCTCCGAAACGGCATGACCAATTTCAATGAAATTATGCACAAAACGTTTGTTAGGCATGAGAATAGGTCGTAAACTATATTACATACCGCTACGATACCGATTACCGTATATTTAATACCGATTAGGGTGACACTTTGCGAAAAAAATCCATGTTTCTGAATAAATTGAATATTTTTTTTTGTTTATTTTTTTTTACATTTGGTTTCAGAAAAAAATATTAGAACCTAAATGTTCATCCTTTTAACCCCGTCCCATTTTTTTTATTTTTTGTTTTGCGATTTTAGTATTTCTGTAAACACAATATCCAAATAAAACAAAATTATCTGCCGCTCAATTTTCCAACAGGACGAATTTATTTACATTGTTGAATGACAAATGACGCTACGCATGCTTCAGCGAACTTTCACCCACGGAATAACCTCAATTCGTCTAAAGCTAGGGAAATGACGAGGTACTGGAAACCTTATAGAATGAGCACAATGAAATATTAAAATCCTTTAGATCACACATACTCGGATAGCAAAATGTTAATCACGCTATTGATATCAATCCAGATAAATTATCAGCTGAAGAACACATGTGTTGATTCAATGATTAGAATTCATATTTATGATTATGTAGATACAAAAGACGAAACAAACAAAAAAGCTCGACGGATTTTCATTATCGAACGAAAATTCAACGCAGCTAGGGCAACGTCTACGATGTGAGGACATGAGCATAAGGACAAATAAAATCACCTGCGAGAAGCTATCAAATATAACACCGACACAGCCTCTGCTATTGCCAGGCTAAAACGCAATGCATTGTTATGGAAATCGATAATGTAATTGCCTCGGAAATTTCAGATATGTCTACTTATCAACTACTCACCCGTATTCTGAATTACGGTCGAGTCAGAATAACTCGAACGGATCGCAATTTTCATTCTGTAATCTGTTCGACTCAAGTCCAATCAAGTTGTGATAATGTGATAATACATGGCAATTAGACATCCATGTCTAACATTGAGCCTGGTGTTCTATTTCTGTTAAAATTGAAACGGATTTTCGACTGGAATTAACACGCTTTCAAAACGAAAAAATATTGATGGAAATTAACTCTACCCTTTCAAAAATGTTCTGTATGTAACACAGTAACACATTTTCTGCAAATGGGTAAAAATTGTATTCGGAAATTGTGTCTGATAATGATTTTATATTATGGGCAAAGTTTTAGAGGAAATGTAGTTGAAGAATATAGAAAAAAAGGTTGAGTTAGCATCAGAACTACGTCATCTAAGTATTCAAATAACTTGAAGTAATAATCTTCAGTCAAATGTTAACAATGAAAAATTGCTTTCGGTTTGCTAATTTGATAGAGATAAATTGCTCCACAACTTCTATTTTTCATCAAGGCTAGGTTGCCACATTTCTATAGATCGATTAAATATGAGTCGAACAGATTTCAGAATCGTGGAATCCGATCGACTTTCAGACCCATCAGATTCCAGAATATGAAGTTAGTGCTGGATATTGTTCCCACAAACATGGTTCATGGCCCATGCGGTGATCAGAAGCTTCTACCGTATGTCATAGGTCTTATCGCCACACATTCGTTTGATCTTCATCAACGAATGGATCAAAAACGTAAAACCATCCAAACATTCTTAAAAAATATCAGTTATTGTTTATTCAATCACCAAAATATTCTCTAGAAATAATTTATTTGGCAGAACAACGATTGCCGGGTCAGCTAGTAATATTATATAAACGGTATTTTATCAAAAACATCTTAGACTAGTCCGAGGTTCATACCATAGCGTTATCTTTACTGACTCAGAATCTATTCAATTTTTTCTTCATTTCAGATAACCAGAAGGGCAGGAATCGTGTACGTCACTTCACCAGTTTGTAATTATTCCAATTTAGAATATTTTTTCTTGTTTAGCTTTTATTGTACAGTAAAATCTGTTTTTGTGCGAATTTTTTTTGTGCGATTTCTGTTCTTGTGCGGGTTTTTTTGTGCAATTTTTTTTGTGCGGTGTATGAAAAGAAGCATATTTGACAAAGTTATCGTCCATTTAGTTTTTTTCGATGGTTTTTATGCATTTCAGTGCGAAGAAAGCATATTTGCGTCTCAATTATCCACTTCTGAAATCATTTCCCTCCTCTCATCAAATGCTCTAAGTTTTTCTAAGTTTTTACATGACATGATTTCTAACAGCAACACGTTTTGACATGCAACTAAAAACACAAAACAGCCACGCGCAACCGAAAAGGCAAAGTGTCCCATGGCAAAGCAGGGAAACAAAAGGAAATTGAGCGGCGAATGGCGTGGATTTGAGTTATTTTCTTGGTGGAAACTTTTTTTATGCGGTCCCTATCTACCGCACAAAAAAAAATTTTGGCGGTTTTTTTTGAACCCCTATGTGGTTTAACGTAAGGTCTATGGTGAAAAACGTACTTTTTCCCTTATTTCACGCCATCCTTTTTTTCACGCTTTGAGATATTTTATCGAAATTTTATCGTAGTACTGAATTTTATCGAAAATTGAAGTACTAAAAAATATTGAAATTTTGAAAAAAAAATATTTTGGGATTTAGAGATTTAGTACTACTGTAATTCATATTTAAATGTGTTTCTACGACTTTCCTAGATATGTGTGATTTTTTCAGATCTTTTTAAGTGTTGCGCGGTACGAAACAATACTTTTTTTTTATTCTTCCAAAGGGCCTGGCTGGGTAAGGGAGTGAAAAGTGCCCCCAAACCAAATCACCAGTTGTATGAAAAATATTGTATACGGTACTAAATATGAAATTTTGACAGTGGCACCATATATTTGAGTTCTTATATGGTACAACATCTATGGCTCAATGGTGAAAAATGCACCTTTTGGTTTTTCTCACGCCATTCTCAATAGCTTTGAGACAAAAATATTTAAAAAAAAACCGAAAGTACATCTTACTAAGGTGTATCGATCAATATTATAAAACAATTTTTTCATCAACAAATAAATTAATTTTTATTTTTATTTTTAGTTATTTTTTTATTATGAGATTCAGTACTACTCTAGTTTTTATTCAAATTTCTTCCTACGTCTATTTTAGGCCACTCTTGCTTTAATTTTTATTTAAATGCGTTCGTATGTGTTGTTGTTTCCACATGTAGCGTAATTTTTTCTTGAATTTTTCAGACGATTGCGCGAAAAAAAAATTGCTTGGCCTTTGGGCATTTTCAATTTATTTTGAATTAAGAGACCCAGTACGGCTCTAATATTTATTAAAATTTTGTTTTTATATGTCTGAATTTTGTCGGTATATTTAGAGCATTGTGCTGTACAAAGATTTTTTTTTAAAATAAACTATAGATATACGAATAGATTTAAGAATTGAGTGTTCATCAACATTGTTACAATTTCCTTATATCCCATCCTTCTCCTAAAAATATGCCACCCTTCTAAACTCGAGTACACCGCGAGTAATCGGTTTGCCACCTTACTAACCATAGATGTAAGAAAATTGTTTCGGCTCCTTTAAACTTGAGTAACTGAGCCTGTAAAAGCCTGAGCCTTTTCTCGTATCTTAAAATATATGAGATTATCTTTACATTGGATTTCGATGGTTTACTAAATTCATAGAAGTCAGCAGTACGATAGAGCTCTGTGAGAAAAAATAAAGTCTTTGTGGAAAGATCATTCGGATCAATGAGAAGAACACTTAAAAAATCCAAATTATTATTATTCTTTTTCATTTTAATCTTACAATTGAAAACCACGAATACAATAAAATAATCGATTTCCAGAAAATAAAAATAATAATGCAGACGATGAAGAAAATTATTTTTATGTTTCGCAATGCTCTTAAAAATTCAGGATAAAATTACGCCACATGTAGAAAAAATACACATACGAATGCATTTAAATAAAAAAAAGAGCAGAAGTTGGTCTCAAAGCTATATTTTTTTCAAAATTTCAAAATGCCAGAAAATATACAACAATTTTTTGTACCACGTATAATTTTTTTTTAATATTAGATTCTTTCAGTATTTTTTCTTATTTTTGTCTCAAAGCTATTGAGAATGGCGTTGAAAAATTGAAAAGGTGCATTTATTGCCATAGATCCTATGGTGTATCAGATAAGGACCCAAATATATGGTACTACTGCCAAAATGTTTTATTTAGTACCCTATACAATATTTTCCATACCAACCAAATGGGGGCACTTTTTACTCCCTCACCCAGCCAGTCCCTTTTGAAATATAAAAAAAATATTGTTTTGCACCGCGCAACACTGAAAAAGGAACACATTTAAATATGAATTAGAGTGGTACTGAATCTCTAAATAAAAACAAAATATTTTCAAAATTTCAATATTTTTTTAGTACTTCAATTTTTGATAATTTTTCTTGATACACCGAACATCGTGACACGAGATTTTTTTATATATAAGAGATTGTATTTAGCACATTTTTCATGACGATTACGATTTTGGTCTTCCAACGACGGCTTCTTCCGGGTCTGTCAGCAAGCAAACCGTAAGCTTTGAGCTTGTGCACAATTCCCCGGCTTATTCCGAACTTCTCTGCAATTTTCCGCTGTGAAGTCTGCTACAAATAATCCGGCACATTCAGTATTTTTTCAAATTTTTATCTCGAAGCTTTTTAGGATGGCGTGAAATAAACGAAAAAGTACGTTTTTAACTATAGACCCAATGTTAAACCACATAAGGTCTGAAAAAAACCGCCAACATTTATTATTTAATATCCAATATAATATACAATATTTGCCATACAGCTGACGATTTGGTTTGGGGGCACTTTTTACTCTCTTACCCGGCCAGGCCCTTTAGGATGGTTCCCGGAATAAATCGCCACAGAAAACGACTGCAACAGAAACCACCGCTTATAAAATGTGTAGTAGGCTATAAATATTGTGGCGCGGTATTGTATTTCAAAACAAGAATTAACCGGGCAAACGTATCGCCCCAGGCAAACGTAACGCCCCGGGCAGACGTATACCGTCCGACGCTCGCTAGAGCTCGGTCGGACATTGCTAAAGGATCGTATCCTATGTTTCAAACTAACCGGGCAATCAGTGGATCCCAGGTTTGCGTGCGAGACACCGCCGCTTCCGACGGCGGGTCGGCGGTGGACTCGGATTGCGTCATCTTGGCGGCATGGGCCGCCTCGATTCCTTATCCTCGCCAAATGGGGACTTCGTCCCCATTACATTGTCCTCAGAATAAATTTCGAAAAACGAGAACAAGAGAATAAATTTATAATAGAAATGTGAGGCACATGATGTTTTTCCCGCGCCAAATATTTCTAGCCTACTACACTTTTTCTAAGCGGTTGTTTCTGTTGCAGTTGTTTACTGTGGCGATTTATTCCGGTCACCCTTTAGGATGTTTACAAAACAAAAATGGATGGGCACTGTTTGTCGTATCTCTGATTGAGGAATGACACATTTTTTTCATCTAGCTCTCTTCTATTCGCGTTGTATGTCTCAACGATGAGGAAAAGGTAATTTTAACGAAACTGATCGAAAATGGTTAACTTCTTGTTGATTTTTCCGTATATGGATGTGTTCATAAAGTTTATCGAAATATGTGGAATATACAGATGGGTCCTAGAACTATGGGACATGAAATTGCATTTCCGGTTGACCAAAATTTTATGTGATTTTCTTTATGTGAAGTAGAAGGACATTGTTGTTTATACTTAAGAGGGTTTTCTAGACGTTTTTTTGAACTCTGCAAATAATTGTTAATCAAAGAAAATTTTTACGATACAATTAACATTTAATCATTTGTTTCTTCATTTTTCAACAATACAGGCAACCTGTTTTTGTGCGGGGGATAGCGACCGCACAAAAAAAGTCGCATAAAAAAAAACACTGCAACTGCAAAACTTCACCAGCAGCGTGTTCGGTACACATTTTGAAAACAATTTTTTTTGCGCGGTAGGTAGGGACCGCATGAAAAAAGTTTCCACCAAGAAAATAACTCAAATCCACGCCATTCGCCGTTTAATTTTCTTTTGTTTCCCTGCTTTGCCATGGGACACTTTGCCTTTTCGGTTGCGAGTGGCTGTTTTGTGCTTTTAGTTGCATGTCGAAACGTGTTGCTGTTAGAAATCATGTCATACAAAAACTTAGAAAAACTTAGAGCATTTGATGGTAGGAGGGGAATGATTTCAGAAGTGGATAATTGAGACGCAAATATGCTTTTTTCGCACTGAAATGCATAAAAACCATCGAAAAAAACTAAATGGACGATAACTTCGTCAAATATGCTTCTTTCCATACACCGCACAAGAACAGAAATCGCACAAAAAAAAACGCACAAAAACAGGTTTTACTGTATTGCAAATGGAATTTCGAATGCCGTATTGCGGATAGATTTATTTCACAGCAGCGTGACGGTCACTGAGTTCATGTTAAAACGACTTTACGAGTCCCGTTTTACGTTTACGTTGGTTTGCGACTTTGACTTGTAAATCAGTTCAGTAAACTTTAGAATGTCATCAAAGTGAGGCAAACTGCTTTTCATTCATTATTGCGATGTTGTGCATTCGGAAATATCCCTATAAGCTCAGAGCAGTATAAATATTTAACACTGGTTTTTTGAGTGCTAGTGTTTTAAACTACCGGAAACACCCTTTTTAGCATAAATGGAAACAAAACAAAGCGTATCTGTGATAAAAGTATTTACAGTATGATGATTGACCAGTTTCGTGAAGACTAAATTCTTTACGAGGATCGGTTGGAAGGATTCGCGTCGGTTTATACGATATAACTGCATCAAAAATCAGACTATTGCAGAATACTGTCATTTCTTAAATATTCATTGACTAAACCTCTATATCTTCTTGGGATATATTTTGCCCCAGATGAACAAAGTGAATCGTTTAATCCAGGCGTGAAACCAGGGAATAAACCTGAACTCATAATGCTGCTGAAGAGCCGAAATACTCTCATCTTATGATTCTGACAAATATCTGCGAGGAATCTAACGTAGTATCGATGTTCAATGCAAATACTGCTGAATTGCAAAGACGGCAAACTTTTTCCAATCCAACATGCAAGTTACCACCCAGGCACGGTACACCAGCAGCAGGGAGCATTGCGACCCAGTGCACCGAGTCACAGGCACATTTTTCGCAACACTCGGCATAAAAGCAAACATTATAAAAACCATAGTGTAAGCATATTTAGGCAATCGTGTAAATCAATGAAATAATAAAGTCAGTTTACATTGTGACTCCGTTCAGGGTAGTTCAGCTTTTTTAAAAAGTCAACCGAACTTCCCCAAACGTAACTTGCATCAATGTAGTCCGGAATCCGGAATCTGAAATCAAATCTCTTAAAAAAAAACTATGCTTGATGCTTAGATGCAATATGTTCAGTATTCTCACTATGTCTTATGGCGGGTTTACATTAGGGAGATCTATAGCTATAGAAGGATTTATTCACCCGAAAATAGATGTAAAAAAAATAGATGCTACCATGCAACCGGGGAAATCGTACTTAATATTGCTGCAATTCGCCATCTCAAATCAACGCAATGACTTCTATTTTAAGTACATGAGATCAAGATCGTTAACGCTGAACTTACTGGGATTCAAATCGAGGGACAGGTTTTTCGTACACGAAAACCTAGCTGTTGCTGATAGGGCGATTAAAAGCAAGGCTCTCTCCGCGAAGAAGGATGGCAAGCTGCACTCAGTGATCACTCGAGATGGAATCGTCTGTGTTAAAAGGAATCCAGAAAGTGAGAACCGTTGTGTCGAAACCATGGATCAGCTGATGGAGATTATTCAATAAACATTTCCTATTAAGATTTTGTTTTCCTGTTGATTCCTTCCTTGTTTCATCCTATTGTTCCCCTCCTAAAAGTTATGCAGTTTTAAAACATGTTCACCTTTCCTTCCAAGCGCTCTCGGTCCTTCCAATCCATCCTTAAACAAATCACAAAATGAAAAATCAATGGTTCAATATTCAAATTCAGATAGCACTGATCGATCGAGACCGTATGTACAGAAAATGGAAGTCAACTAAGAACAACCATGATAACAACACTCAACTAAGTGGTGATATGTCTCCCAAAGACTTTTGGCGGAAAATTCGACAGTTGGGACTTGGAAAATCTTCTTCAAATATGCAATGCAATTTCAGTTCAAATGAAATTAATGAATCGTTTCAGAAAAAATTTTCATCGCCTATTCAGTCTATGACCAATTCCAGTGCCAATAATCACAATAGCTTTTGTTTCAGACCGTTGCAAATAATCAAAATCATTAATGCTGTACACAAAGTTACATCGAATGCTGTTCGTCTCGACGATATCCCCATTAGTTTTATTAAAAGTATTTTACCTTTACTACTAGAACCATTAGCTCACATTTTCAACAAAATTATTGACACGTGCATTTATCCCAAATTATGGAAAATGTCTAAAATAATTCCATTCCGAAAAAAGTCTAATTTAGCTTCATTAGACAATTTGCGCCCTATCAGCATTTTGAACGCATTGTCCAAAGTTTTCGAAAGGTTGCTGAAGAACCAGATTTGTTCCTATGTTCACAATAATAATCTATTATCGCCCTTTCAGTCTGGCTATCGTTCCGGCCACAGCACTAAAACTGCAATGTTAAAAATTTGTGATGACATTGGTGTTATTTTAGATAAAGGCAATAGGGTTGTGTTAATTCTCTTAGATTTTTCTAAGGCGTTCGACACTATTTCGCATCTTTTACTGTGCCTCAATGGAAAATATTTTCAATTTCAACAGGAGCGCAGTTTTTTGGGCCATTCATATTTGGTCAACCGTCAACAAGCAGTTTCTTGTAATCAGATATTATCCAGTTTTTTGCCAGTTTATTCTGGTGTTCCTCAGGGCTCTGTTCTAGGCCCAATTATCTTCAGTCTCTACATCAATGATTTGCCAAGTGTGATCAGGAACTCTTCCATACATTTATTTGCAGACGACGTACAATTATATTTCAATTGTAATAATAGAAATATGAATGAAACTAGTGGCATAATTAATGAAGACCTTGAAGCAATAAGAAAGTGGTCATTTCAAAATTTATTGAAACTCAATGCTAAAAAAACGCAAGCATTTTTTATTCGACGTAATATGAATGAAGAATTTCCAAACATAAACATCGGCAACGAAACAATTAGCTTTGTAGATTCCGCATCAAGTTTAGGTTTTATTATACAAAGCGATTTTAATTGGGATAAGCACATACTGAGTCAATGTGGTAGAGTTTATTCTTGTCTTCGAACATTGCACTCAAAAAAACACGTTTTGCATTATTGGATTAAACTCAAATTATTTAAAAGCTTCATATTGCCACATTTTATATCCTGTGATTTTTTAATTAGTTGTGCTGCAATCCGAGTTCAAGACAGACTCAGAGTTGCACTAAATTCTTGCGTAAGATTTATTTTCAATTTGGGTCGAATGGATTCTGTCTCACACTTACAACACTCACTCTTAGGATATTCATTCCACAATTTTATTGAAGCTAGATCTTGTATATTATTACATAAAATGATTACAACAAGAACACCCGCATATCTATATGAAAAATTGAAGCCATTTCGAAGTACAAGAACTCGGCGGTTCGTGATACCCGCCCACAATTCGTCGCTCTATGGCACAACATTCTTTGTGAGAGGTGTTGTTTTATGGAATTCACTTCCCTGTGATCTCCAAAATCAAGAGTCATCATTCGTGTTCAGGAAGCAATGTATGGATTATTTCAATCGGTCGAGAAATAGTTAGTTTGTAGTATTAGAAGGATTGTTATTATTTTACAAATTACCAACGCACTTCATACCATACTTCATAACTTTATAGCACCAAAAAGACAGCAGTCTTACGCTATGAGAGTGAATAAATAATAAATAATAATAATAAACGGGTGAGATACACTTCTTCGAGGTATATATGTATAGAATGTATAGAATAAATTCATGCTTATGTAAACGCTGGCGAATTTCTCACTGGTGAGAAATCACTGAAGTTGGATGCAGTTCTACTTCAGGTGAATAAATTCACCGAAAATGTGAATATATTCATTATATAAGTTCGCGCTAGTGTAAACGGTTGATGCGATTTCTAAAAATCTCATCACATTTCTTCACTCGAATATATCACTAGTCTAAACCCATCCTTACTCTTCGGCAACCGTCGAGCGTCTTTTTCATATCATAATAAAAAACTAAGCTTCGAATTGAATTTCCAGATGAATGATTTTTTTAATTCCAACAAACATTTTCAATGCTACTGATTTTGGTTAAGGGAGTTTCTAGTCTAGAAATTTGAAAAAAATCAAAAAAAAAATTCCTTCATATTTCTTTAGTTTAGGCATACAAGAATATACCCTAGAAAGGACTTATCGAAAATTCTATTATTTACCGAGTTAGAGTCATTTTAGTGATGCGGTATCTAACATGTTACGGCCACAACAATGAACTTCAAACGCGTTTTTCTCGAACCTAGTTTTTTCAAACTGGCGTGGACGATATCTCGAGGTTCTACTGAACCGATTCATGTCAAATTTATATGGGTACAATCTGCAAGCATCTCTCTATCGCATGAACCGCTAAAACATAATATTTTTAAAATTTTACTATTTTCAAAAAATCGTGAAATGTAATATAAAACGTTTTAAGCCGCATTTTGTTGTTCAAACGGCCACCATTTTGTCAAAAAAGGTGTTTTTGACTTGTCCGAGGTTCATGCGATAGCGGCATTTTTACTGAATCAGAATCTGTTCGATATTTTTGTTTCAGATAACCAGAAGGGCCGGAATCGTGAGTTAACGCAACACCAGCCAGCTCAACATACGACACTCGAGATAAACAAAATACGAGTCATCACATAACGGAGAACATTCGTTCGATAACTCGCAAGTAGATCGGATAGGTTTTCGAAACGATCCAACAAAGGTGTTTTTTTCCACATCGAATCAGACTGTGTTTTTTTTTCATCGGTTGCGCTTGCGAGTAGAGCGAAGCTCAAAGTGGTGCGCGACCGAGACGCAGAGGATACAATTCATACAGATTCATCACACACGCCACACAGCAGCGGCAAGTATAAGTTTATTTTTCTTTTGTCCTCCTATCATTCCTTCTACCATCTGTGCTCGATTTACACCATTGTTCATCTGTGTGTTTACTAAATCGGCAAACGTTGGCATTAGGGGTGTCTATTTTTTCTTGGTTACATTACCGTTGAAATTTTATTGGAACTTTTTTTCATTTTAGAATTTTATATAAATAAAATAAATTAATATAAATATTATCCGCAGCATAACCTTATAATATTTTTTTTTTTACTTATTCATTTTGATAATTATTATATTCTGTTCATATCGAACAGTTGGCCGATTTTTTTAATATGGCTGAGGGCGGAAAGGACCCCCCGTTGACGCAATTGAATATTTCTGATACCGAACCTCCTCCTGAAGAGCAGGAGGATGAAGCAGAAATTGAGGTAGAAAATTCTGTTTACGAAGTTGATAGTTCCGAAGATCGACGGAAATCGACGAGAAACAGGATTTTCGTCCTAAAGAATACCCTGAAGGCTCCAAAGGCCCATTCATTGTGTACTTTAGACGAAAATCCAAACCTCTCAATGTCATTCGTATCTCGAAGGAACTAACTCAACATTTTTCTGTCGTTACCGAAATTACACGGATGGGGCCAGACAAACTACGAGTTGTCGTCTCAAGCAGGACCCAAGCGAACAAAATAACGCGCTGCGACCTCTTTGCGATTGAGTATCGTGTACACGTATCCTGTTGCAACGTCGAAATAGACGGCGTAATAACCGAAAAGGGTTTGACCCGAAAAGAGATAATCGATGGTGTCGGTCGCTTCAAGAACTCCACACTAAAAACTGTGAAGATTCTTGCATGCGATCGACTGAAATCTGTGTCACATAAAAATGACAAAAGAATTCTCAATCGGACAAACTCTTTTCGTGTGACTTTTGAGGGTTCCGCCCTTCCAAATTACGTTGCAATAGGGGCACTTCGTTTACCTGTTCGATTGTTTGTACCCCGGGTAATGAAATGCAACAAATGTATGCAACTCGGTCACACGGCCGCCTATTGTTGCAATAAAAAACGTTGCGCAGATTGTGGAGAGAGCCATGATGAGAATCCTTGCGCGAAAGAGCACAAGTGTCTTCATTGCGGCGGGACTCCTCATGATATTATTCAATGCCCGGTGTACAAACAACGAGGGGAAAAAATCAAGCGTTCCTTAAAGGAACGTTCCAAGCGGACTTTTGCAGAAATGCTTAAGAGTTCCGTGCCAACGACACAGGACAATCCCTACTCCATTCTGCAGTACGACGAGCCTGTTGCTGACGCTCCCAATGCCGGATGTTCTGGTACATCGCAGGGTGCCATCAGAAAAAGAAAAATTACTTCTTTTCCATCACTCCCCAGAAAGAATACCGAAACTTCCCAAGTTGGAATGAAGCCTCGAACTGAACGTGCTGAGAATAGGCCGAAGCAAGTACCTCCTGGTTTACGTGGTCATGCTACCAACCAGGGGTCCTCAGCACTTCCCGGAACAACAACGAACACGTCTGTTCCATTTTCGCGGTCGAAGCAACAGCCACTACCTGGCCTGCTTGCGCTTTCAGACCTTGTGGATAACATTTTAAATGCTTTAAATATGAATGATCCTCTTAAAAGCATAGTATTTTGTTTGCTTCCGGTTGTGAGAACATTTTTGAAAGAAAAATGTGGCTTTTTAGCAGCGTTCATTTCCCTCGATGCCTAATTCAGCACAAGAGGTCAAGGATTTGACCACTGTCATACAGTGGAATTGCAGAAGCATCATCCCTAAACTAGACCAATTTAAATTTTTAGTTCACAGTTCTAACTGTGATGCATTTTCTCTCTGTGAAACATGGCTTTGTTCAGCCGACGAGCTGAATTTTCACGATTTCAACATTATTCGCCTAGATCGTAACGACTCGTTTGGTGGCGTACTATTGGGGATCAAAAAACGTCACTCCTTCTATAGAGTCACTATCCCATCGATTACAGGCATTGAAGTTGTCGCTTGCCAGATACAAATCAATGGCAAAGAACTCTGCATTGCTTCGATATATATTCCTCCCAGGACTACTGTAGGCCGCCATCAGTTCTTTGATATTATCGAGGCATTGCCGGAGCCGCGGTTAATCTTAGGTGACTTCAACTCCCATGGAACAGCATGGGGGTCACTCTACGATGACAACCGTGCCACGTTGATTTATGATCTGTGCGACAACTTCAACATGACAGTTTTAAATACTGGGGAAGCAACTAGGATAGCCAACCCTCCTGCACGGGCAAGCATGCTAGACATATCTCTCTGCTCTTCTTCATTATCCCTGGATTGCACATGGAAGGTAATCCAAGATCTCCACGGTAGTGATCACCTACCAATAATTTTATCGATCGCCAATGAATCAAAATCTAGTGAGTCAGTCGATATTGCATATGACCTCACGAAGAATATTGACTGGGGAAAATTTGCAGAATTAATATCTGAAGCAATCATTTCGATGCATGAACTTCCTCCCCTTGAAGAGTATAATTTTATATCAAGTTTGATTTACGATAGCGCACTTCAAGCTCAAAAGAAACGTGTACCGGCTACCACTTTCCGACGTCGTCCACCATCACTTTGGTGGGACAAGGAATGTTCAAAAGTCTACCTTGAAAAATCATCCGCTTTCAAAAAATTCAGGAAAACTGGATTAGTGGAATGGTTTCGAAAGTACCAAGCTCTAGAAGCCAAACTAAAAGGTCTGATTAAAGCAAAAAAGCGTGGATATTGGCGGAAATTCGTCAATGGTTTGTCAAGGGAGACCGCTATGAGTACTCTTTGGAATACGGCTAGGAGAATGCGTGGCTGGAACCATACCAATGAAAGCGAGGAATACTCTGACCGTTGGATTTTCAAATTTGCAAGGATGGTTTGTCCCGATTCTGTTCCTGCACAAAGCGTCGTACGCGATATTCCGCTCCAATGCGATTATGAGAATTTTTCGATGGTAGAATTCTCAATTGCCCTCCTCTCATGTAACAATTCAGCTCCGGGGTCGGACAAGATTAAATTCAACTTGTTGAAGAATCTTCCCGACTTGCCAAAACAGCGTTTGCTGAACTTGTTCAACAAGTTTCTGGAGCTGAATATTGTCCCGCATGACTGGAGACAAGTGAGAGTGATAGCCATACGGAAACCCAACAAGCCGGCTTGCGATCACAACTCGTATAGGCCGATTGCAATGATATCCTGTATTCGTAAATTGTTAGAGAAAATGATTCTACTTCGTTTGGACAAGTGGGTCGAAACAAACAATTTGCTGTCAAATACGCAGTTTGGCTTCCGCCGAGGTAAAGGGACGAATGATTGTCTCGCGCTGCTATCTTCTGAAATCCAAATCGCATTTGCTCGCAAAGAACAAATGGCTTCCGTTTTTCTCGATATCAAAGGGGCATTTGATTCAGTTTCCATGGAAATTCTCTCAGAGAAGCTTCATAATCGTGGACTTTCACCAATTCTGAATAATTTCCTGTACAATTTACTGTCAGAAAAGCACATGAATTTCTCTCATGGCAGCTCAAAATCTTCTCGTTACAGTTTTATGGGCCTACCGCAAGGCTCCTGCCTAAGCCCCCTCTTGTACAGTTTTTACGTCAATGATATGGATGATTGTCTAACTAGAGACTGCACGCTGAGACAACTTGCAGACGATGGAGTTATTTCCATCACGGGTACTAATCCCGTCGCTCTGCAAAAGTCGTTGCAAGATACCATGAACAATCTGTTCACGTGGGCTCTCAAGCTGGGTATCGAATTCTCTACGGAGAAAACTGAAATGATCGTTTTTTCTAGGAAGCACGAACCCGCCCAATTCCAGCTTCACCTATCCGGCAAAACGATCAAGCACTCGATGTTTTTCAAATACCTTGGAGTATATTTTGACTCTAAATGTACCTGGGGAATACACATTGCCTATTTGAAACAGAAATGCCAGCAAAGAATCAATTTTCTCCAAACAATAACCGGAACATGGTGGGGTGCCCATCCAGGAGACCTCATTCAGTTATACAAAATAACGATATTATCAGTGTTAGAATATGGCAGTTTTTGCTTCCGATCAGCTGCCAGGATTCATATTCTCAAGCTGGAGAGGATACAATATCGTTGCTTGCGTATAGCCATGGGGTGTTTGCATTCGACATATACGATGAGTCTCGAAGTTTTGGCAGGAGTACCCCCGCTTACTCTTCGGTTCACAGAATTATCCTACAGATTTCTCATCCGTTGCAAGATCATGAATCCATTGGTGATTGATAACTTCAAAAATCTACTCCAACTGATTCCTCAGTCAAGTTTTATGTCTTTATACCATGAGCACCTTACCCACGACGTGCACCCTTCACCATCTCCAACCAAGTTTGCTTCCCATACTTTTGCAATTCCTCTGTCATTTTTGATCTGTCCATGCGACAAAAAATCCATGGAATACCAGATCACCTACGCTCCAATGTTATTCCGTCGATATTTTCGGAAAAATATGGGGGCATAGTTAGATCTGATAAAATGTTCTTTACTGACGGTTCATTCATAAACGGGTCCACTGGCTTTGGCATCTTCAATGAAAATTCCAGTGCCTCTTTCAAACTCAAAGATCCTTGTTCCGTGTATGTCGCAGAAATGGGTGCGATATACTATGCTCTAGGGATCATTGAAACACTGCCCATCGACCATTATTTTATTTTTTCAGACAGTCTCAGCTCAATAGAGGCAATCCGCTCAATGAAAGTTGATAAACGCTCATCTTATTTCCTAACAAGAATAAGACATCTATTGAGTGTTTTGGTCGAAAAATTATTCAAGATTACCTTAGCATGGGTTCCCTCTCATTGCTCGATTCCGGGGAATGAGAAAGCGGACTCGCTAGCTAAGGTGGGCGCTTCAGAAGGCACACTTTTTGAAAGGCAAATTGCCTATAATGAATTTTTTCACATTCCTCGTCAGGACACACTCGTTAGTTGGCAGCGCATGTGGAGTGAAGATGAGTTCGGTCGTTGGTTACACACGATTATCCCTAAGGTCTCGACGAGTGCATGGTTCAAGGGATTGAATGTAGGTCGTGATTTCATTCGCGTGATATCTCGGCTTATGTCCAATCACTACAACCTAAACGCGCATCTCTATCGCATTGGGCTCGCAGCAAACAATCTTTGTGATTGTGGCGATGGCTACCACGACATCGAGCATGTTGTCTGGTCGTGTATCCAGTTCCATGCTGCTCGCTCTCAGCTCTCTAGAGCACTGAGAGCAAAAGGCAGACAATCGGATATCCCCGTCCGGGATATCTTAGGTAGCCGGGATCCTGATCTTCTGCTTCATCTATACCTGTTCCTCAGAAACGCCGATGTCAACGTTTAATGATGTTTCCTTCGTTGTGTCCCCGTTTCATATCCCTCCTAGCGATCGATAAACTTTTACTTAGTCGCGGCAATACATACACACACTCTTTACAGATGCACGGGCCAAATGTTGTGCAGTCCACTGATTATTCAACAAGAGCCAAATGTTGTACCGCTCATGACAACTCTACACGAGCTGATGATTGCGCCGGCTAGTGACCATTCTATCCTGGATTCCTCGAGTCGAGAAAGACGCACCACGCTAGATATGGGGTACAGACTAGGGAGCGTTGCTGATTAATGGTCAGCTGCATCCCAATAGGAAGTAGCCCGTGTCGGGCACACGTATAGAGCATCGAAGACTGCAACATACCAATTATGAGAACACTTGTAATACTAACCTCGAGCCAACCACGAGTAATCGGTTACATATTACTAACATAGTTGTAAGACAAAATTTGTCAAAATATTGGACTCCCGGCCCCGTCAGGCTAACGCCACATGTGCCTTAATAAAAAATATATTTTGGGAAAAAAAAAATCACAATATCAACCAGCGGTCGATAAACATAAACATTCTCAGACGACCCGGATAACATCAACAACACATCAGACCACCCGGATCGTTCCCGCTAAATATGCTGAATTAAGATAAGATAAAATTATTGTAAACCATCTCAGTGAATATAAAAGACAGGGATAACAATTGTAAAGGCATTCTGAAGTTATATTTCAACCAGTAAATAAAAGACGGAGCTTCACTCCGAAAGAAAAGATATTTTTTTTAATTAAGTAAGTCCGAAGTTTCTTAACTCGTGTACATGGCACAACTTTTTTTTGAACCCTCTCACTTCATCAGGTCTTAACTATTCTAGTCATGAATGTTTTTTCTCCGTTAAATTTTTGTTTTATTGTTAAAAGATAGATGAACAAATAATTGTGTAATAGATAGTAAAGATATTTTTTGTTTTATTTTCATGGAGCTCGAAAAAACGTTCGAAATTCGTGTCTCTACACTAGAATACCCCCTAGAATAAGACTTTTGGGAGAAAAAATATAGATGGAAAAAAAATTACGCCTTCCATTACAAATATTTTTTTCGATAAACACTGATCGGAAGATGGATTTGGAAAGTGTTTTGATGATTGGATTATTCGTTGGCATAAGTGTTTTCGGTGAATTGAATTTTGAATAAATAAACATCTTTGATGTTAGCCAAAAATTCACCTGTCGTTGCTGTTCGTTTAGGTTGCTCAGTATTACTCTATCGTATTTCCATTAACTTTTTTAAAGCGATTTCAAGAAATATTGAACGTGTCAGGTGAGATCGTTTAATTTTCGCGCAATATTTTAATCCTTCAAAACTCATACACATCCTTGTTTGAGGTTTTCCCTCACCTCTCTCCCTCCACCGAGCACAATAACGCACCACACAATAGTCCTAGAAAGCCATCATTTTGAGCGGAAAATATTAAATCGTTCTCTAATTGGCTTATTGAGCCATTGCCGGGACACATTCATGCTCACGACAATTCCACGCATGAAATGCTTCCAGAAAAATTAATAAGCTCCTGAATGGCCATTGTCGTCGATTAGCAGCAACAGCAGCAGCAGTAGCAGCAATAGCATTGACGATATCCTGACGGAGGAAGCTGGTACTCGAAAGTGCAAAATAGATTCGCGGTTGGCCAAATCGGCGGCGTATAATTGCAAGAAAATTTCTCCTCTTGCAAAAAAAAGCTCTAGTAAAGGTGCCGCGATTCGGCCAGGTAAGAGACTGCGGCATCGACTGTTTGCCAACAGATGTTTGTACTTCAATTGAGGTTTCCATTCTTGGCTCTGGGTGAGTTGAGAGGATTATCAATATCCGGTGTGGGTCGATTTTCGGGGGGAATTACCCGACAACGGAAGATGCTCTCGAAAAATTCACAATTTGTTTTTTTATCGAGAAGTCTGCATTCGATGTCAAGAGGCCACTCGATCGGGATTCCCAGGATCCGTCCATGACAATGACGATTAATTATAATTATGTAGTTGGAAAGCGATTTATTTTGGGACACCACACGTTTAGTGTTTCATCGTTTCATCCACCCCTCACACAGCTGGCTGTCACCCAGGAGAATCTCTCGGACCGTTCAACGCGTGCACCGCAAGACCGGGTCACATTCCTCCTGTACCCTTTCACCAACCACCAATTCAGGCGATGACTTGCACGATGATGATGGTTGTTGTATTTCTCGCCCCTAATTCGGTGATTATTAGTTTTCCTTCGTGCTGGTATTTTTTCATCCAAAATTATGATTTCCACCACCTTTGGTTTAAAGCCAGTGCCAGGTCGTGATTACGATTAACGCTCACAGTGTGTCAAAATTGGGCAACACTTGGCACATGCTCTGGCTCTACAAATTGAAGGTTACGAACGGTTTGATGATGGTCTCGGTGATTGGCCAATGTTTGCTTTTATCCGGTTATAGATTTAATCGAACCGTGATCTCCTCCCCTCAAATTATGACTCGAGTGATTATTGCTGGCTCAAATTTGTTGAGACGATTTGCGTTCAGATCGTGTACCGGGTTATGAGTGGGGATATATTAGTTTGTTTACGTTGATAATAGTTGCTTGATTGCTGCTCAGCCCTGCTGTTATTTCCTTGGAGATGGGTTGGTGATTTGATTGTTTTTGTGCACGGGACTGACAGAGATTACTATATTCGATAAACACTTCGAAATTAATGGCATCAAAATCGGCACAAGGAAACAGGAAACGAACGATACTGAGAACATCTGGCGAAGAATTTTGGGTGATCGTAGTCTAGATCGATGTTGTAAGATACTAGATTTATGGAGAATGATTATATTGTTTCCGCATTATTGAAAAAGAAGACTGCAATCAGCCACAAGTTTGTCTTATTGCGTTGCGCTATTTCCGGATTTGTAGTTGGACCTCGAATGGCTATGGACTGAATGCAATCCAATTAAATATTGATGGCGATTTTCTGTTGGAAGTATCGGTTATTATATTATCACTAGCTGACCCGCCAAATTTTGTCCCGCTCAAAATTTGTTTTTAGTTATCAATACCTTCAAACATTCACGTTATCTTACTAAGCGCAAGTTCATGAGTCCCATCGCAGAACTGTTCATTGATTGATCTTCCAATCGACTCCGTTGAATTTACCTTTTACTAAAAACTTCCTAGTACTTCAAACTCATCATTATAATACCAGATTAACGCATCATTATAATACCAGATTATTTTCAGACACAATTCTCGTTCAAGATTTTCCAACCACTTGCAAATAACATGTTTCTCCGTTACATGGAATAAATATTTTATACAGAAAATATGATAGAATAACTACAGCCTCTCTTCTCCTCTTAGAGAGGGGGAGGAGAAATCTTCACTTACCAAATTTGGCTCCATTTGCTTGATTAGTTTTCGAGTTATGCAGAAATTTGTTTTTCATTTGTATGACAGCCCACCCTTGAGAAGGGGAGGAGTGTCGAACCACCATGGAAACATTTTTTGCACCCTAAAACCTCCATATGCCTAAATTGGTTTCATTTGCTTGATTGATTCTCGAGTAATGCAGAAATTTGTGTTTCATTTGTATGGCAGCCCCCTAAGAGAGGGGAGGATTATCTAACCACCGTAAAAACATTTATTGCACCCTAAAACTTTCACATGCCAAATTTGGTTTCGTTTGCTTGAATAATTCTCGAGTAGTAGAAAATGTAGAAATTTGTGTTTCATTTGTATAGCAGCCCTCCTTAGAGAGGGGAGAGGGGTCTCAAACTATCACGAAAACCTTCCCCGGCCCCAAAAACCCCTACATACCAATTTTCATGTCGATCGGTTCAGTAGTTCCCGAGTCCATAAGAATCAGACAGACAGACAGACAGAAATCCATTTTTATATATTAGGCTGTCAAAAAAGTCCTGCGGTATTTTTTTTGAATTTTCATTTGTTCATAAAATTAGTTACAATCATCTGTTTTAAGTCAAATATGCGCCGTTTTGTTCGATGACTTGTTCCCAACGAGATGCCAACTTCATAATACCCCTGTTATAGAAGCTCGCTTCCTTATTGGCAAAAAACTCGGATAGCCAATTTTCACAGGCCTCTTTTGTGGCTAACTTCTGACTACCTAGCTCGTTCAAAACAGGTGGTAGTCACTCGTGGACAAAAACAGGTGGTAGTCACTTGGTGCAAGGTCCGGACTATACGGCGGATGCAAAAGAACCTCCCATCCGAGCTCCCGGAGCTTCTGGCGCGTCACCAAAGAAGTGTGTGGCCTGGCGTTGTCCTGATGGAAGACAATGCGGCCTCTGTTTATCAAAGATGGCCTCTTCTTCATGAGTGCTACCTTCAAGCGGTCCAGTTGTTGGCAGTTCAGGTCCGAATTGAGCGTTTGGCCATAGGGAAGCAGCTCATAATAGATTATTCCTTGACAATCCCACCAAACACACAGCAGAACCTTCCTGGCCGTTAATGAGGGCTTGGCCACCGTCTGAGCCGCTTCAGCGGGCTTCGACCACGACCGTTTGCGCTTCACGTTGTCGTAAGTGACCCACTTTTCATCGCCAGTCACCATCCGCTTCAGAAACGGGTCGATTTTGTTGCGATTCAGCAGCGATTCACATGCGTCGATACGGTCAAAGATGTTTTTTTGCGTCTACGTGTGTGGCACCCATACATCGAGCTTCTTTGTGAATCCAAGCTTCTTCAAATGGTTAATAATGGTTTGATGACTTATCCTCAGCTCTTGGCCGATGCTACGGCTGCTACTATGCCGGTCTTTCTCGGCTAATTCAGCGATTTTGTCGCAATTTTCGACGTCAGGCCTTCCGGAGCGTGGCGCATCTTCGACGACCTCTACACCAGAACGAAAACGTTGAAACCATCGTTGTGCGGTGGAAATGGAAACTGTATCGGGTCCATAAACTGCACAAATTTTATTGGCAGCTTGAGATGCATTTTTGCCTTTGTCATAGTAGTACTATAAAATATGTCGGATTTTCTCTTTATTTTGCTCCATATTTGCGACACTATAACTCACGAACGACTTAACCAAACAAAACACTGTCAAGGACTATATTATAGCGCGCAAAAATACCTTTCCAACAAGCTATAGTATGACTCGATACAATGAATACAACTAGAACTACGCGCTTACAACGACACCTCGCGGAAATACCGCAGGACTTTTTTGACAGCCTAATATATAGACAGGGCGAACTCGATTATATAGGATAAATGATCTTGGTTTGTCCAGTCGAAAATATGATCATGGTTTGCCCACTTTTTTGAATGCTCTAATTCAGCGCTCCTGTGTCAAATAAGGCCTTCGAATGTTTCGAAACATATACATGAAATTGCCTTTTACATGATTTATAGTAGTTTGTAGTTTTTACGAAATCACATGTTTTAAAGGATTATAAAATACACCTTCTATTTGTGTCAATGCGCCCCTCATTCGAGCTAACTTTTAATAGATCACCAGATGATTATTTGGCACGTATTCAGACCTTTTCTAGATTACAACACTTATAAATATTGTAAACATCATGCTTGCTCACCATTTGTACCGGATTTACATAGCTAAATCATTAAATTAACGCATTTTGATGAACTCAATTCTGATCATGAGTTGTCCAATTCAATAATTTGTGTGTTGTTTTGTCCACATGATTTTTATGGCAACCGCTTGGCGCGCTGCAGTTTGTTTATGTTTGTTTATGGTGTGCTTCGCGCATAGCAGAAGTATGGTTTTTCTGTGTTGATTGTGTTGAGGTGAACACTTCTAAAATGCCCAAGAAAAGGCAATATTCTGAAGAAAGCCTAAATTATGAATGAATCAATATGATGACAGTAAACTCAAGCAATGATAAATACAACATCTAATTGTGAATTCGAATGTTTTCATTCAAAAATGGAGATTTCTAAAGCCGGACAAACCATGATCATTTTTTGGGCAAACCATGATCATAATTCTTCTTTAAGGAAAATCGTTAAAAAACATAAAAATTTGAATAATTTCAACACCTTATGGTGGTATTAGCAACTAGAGACTTGGGGCTTTTCAACAAAACCAAACTCGTATCGATTATGTGTGATTTTCATGAAGAAAAATCGATTTGCATTTACTAGTTGCGTAAAAACACCCCAAATTGGACAAGCCAAGATCATTTACCCTATACAGTCTCCAATTTTTTTTTCCACCGTATGTAATCGAATCGAAAAATAAAACTTTCCCAGCGGGACAAACGGTTCTTCGGGATCCTAGTCTGGTCAAGATCAGGCATCGCGTTGAGCGGACGACCAACACGAAAATGTGCCGGAGTCAGCTAGAGTTCGTTGGTGGGAGTGTCTGACATTGGCGTAACCGGACGAGAATTTAGTATTACCTGAACCTGGAACAGGGCTGTCTGAGGTCTCGGTCAAATGAGCATTCCCGAGAATCCTGCGCAGATGCATCTTGGCGGAGTTCATCCATGATTGCCAGATTCTTCCGAACGTTTTTGCGAGTGGAGCGGAATGAAGTTGAAGTCATCCGCGCATTCCCGGGCTACAACATACTGATGGTGTTGGAATCGGAAGATCTTCCTTAGTTTTACCAGTTCTAGAGTAACCCTGAACCAGCGAGCAGCGTTGCGTAGTGCTCTCGTCGGCAGATTAGCTCAGTAAAACGATGGTTTGTCGTCGTCTGGTAATCATGTGAAGTGCAACATTCAGTCATCTCGGATTATTCCGTTCACGATCTGAGAATGTAGGAAGAGGAGCTTCGACTTTCCACCCATTAGACCAGAACTAGAGAGCGGCCGTATCTCTGTTTTGAACCACTGCCCTTGAACTCTACGAATCAGTATCAGCAATGCGTGGTCAATGTCTTCGGGAGCCTGCGATCCAACCACACGTGGTTGCTTTTGTATGATGATAGTTAGGATATAATCTTCGGAGTGAGGCAACTACTCGGAGCACTTGACGAATGCTGTGGTAACGATCGATGATGTTGGGTGGTTTTTGGTCAACTACTGGAAGGGCCAGTCTTGCGAGCCTCGAGAATCTTCTTAAGATACGTTTTCGGACTACGACGAAGTCCCGAAATGCAACCACGGTGGTCCGTTTCACCACAATGAAGTGTCGAGAAGAGATATAATCTGCGGGACTATCTTCTGATAGGGCCGCTGGTATGTCCCAGTAAAACTGTATCTTCCACAGTCTTTGAAGCTTGATTTTAGCCTTGGCGATCGTCGGACCCATAAATTCCAGGTCTAAGAGACTGCTGATGTCAGAGAGTACTGTTCTCTTGATTGGCACTGCGTGTTTCTTCCATTTTGGAATCTTAAAGTAATGGTAGCTGGCTTCCAAAGAAGACCAAGCGCTTGTGCGGTCACCAAGCGTTGTGCGGTCACAAATGAATCAAGTTAATTTATTCTCTCAACCGTGTTTTCGAGTAATAAATTACAAATTTCCGGAGAATGACATGGGTTACGTCAGAATAAGTTCTATATAATTAATAGAGGGAACTCACTTTTGGTGATACGTTACCACACTAATTTGTATAGTCAGTTTTTACTCGCGGTGAAATTATCGATCCTCATCAATCTTAAAACGAATATATTAGTTCAGTATTTTAATTATTAGTAATTTAAAACTACCTGAAAACTCCTTTATCAGTGAATCGCTGGTTTTAAGTTCTATTGTTATGAAACTTCAATGATAATGAAAACTAGATATTGGAATTCATCAATTTGATCACTTCAAATGGTCTGGTGGTTTTTTAGCAGCGTTCATTTCCCTCGATGCCTGATTCAGTGCAAGAGGTCAAGGATTTGACCACTGTAATACAGTGGAATTGCGGAAGCATCATCCCTAAACTAGATCAATTTAAATTTTTAATTCATAGTTCTAACTGTGATGTATTTTCCCTCTGTGAAACATGGCTTTCTTAAGCCGACGAACTGAATTTCCACGATTTCAACATTATTCGCCTCGATCGAAATGACTCGTTTGGTGGCGTACTATTGGGGATCAAAAAATGCCACTCCTTCTATAGAGTCACTCTCCCATCGATGACAGGCATTGAAGTTGTCGCTTGCCAGACACAAATCAATGACAAAGACCTCTGCATTGCCTCGATATATATTCCTCCAAGAACTATGGTTGGCCGCCAACAGTTTTTTGATATCATCGAGGCACTGCCGGAGCCGCGGCTAATCTTAGGTGACCTCAACTCCCATGGAACAGCATGGGGTTCACTCTACGATGACAACCGTGCCACTTTGATTTATGATCTGTGCGACAACTTCAAATTGACAGTTTTGAATACTGGGGAAGCAACTAGAATAGCCAACCCTCCTGCACGGGCAAGCATGCTAGACATATCTCTCTGCGCTTCTTCATTATCCCTGGATTGCACGTGGAAGGCAATCCATGATCCCCACGGTAGTGACCACCTGCCAATAATTTTATCGATCGCCAATGAATCAGGTTCTCGTGAGTCAGTCGATATTGCGTATGACCTCACGAAAAATATTGACTGGAGAAAATTTGCAGAAATAATATCTGAAGCACTTGTTTCAATGCATGAACTTTCTCCACTCGAAGAGTATAATTTTATATCGAGTTTGATTTACGAAAGCGCACTTCAAGCTCAAAAGAAACGTGTACCGGCTACCACTTTACGACGTCGTCCTCCATCACTTTGGTGGGACAAGGAGTGTTCAAAGGTCTACCTTGAAAAATCATCCGCTTTCAAAAAAATCCGGAAAACTGGACTAGTGGAATAGTTTCGAAAGCACCAAGCTCTAGAAACCAAACTAAAAGGTCTGATTAAAGCAAAAAAGCGTGGATATTGGCGAAAGTTCGTCAATGGTTTGTCAAGGGAGACCGCTATGAGCACTCTTTGAAATACGGCTAGGAGAATGCGTGGCTGGAACCGTACAAGTGAAAGTGAGGAATACTCTGACCGTTGGATTTTAAAATTTGCAAGAAAGGTTTGTCCCGATTCCGTTCCTGCACAAAGCGTCGTACGCGACATTCCGCTCCAATGCGACTATGAGAATTTTTCGATGGTGGAATTCTCAATTGCCCTTCTCTCATGTAACAATTCAGCTCCGGGGTCGGACAAGATTAAATTCAACTTGTTGAAGAATCTTCCCGACTTGCCAAAACAGCGTTTGCTGAACTTGTTCAACAAGTTTCTGGAGCTGAATATTGTCCCGCATGACTGGAGACAAGTGAGAGTGATAGCCATACGAAAACCCAACAAGCCGACTTGCGATCACAACTCCTATAGGCCGATTGCAATGTTATCCTGTATTCGTAAATTGTTAGAGAAAATGATTCTACTTCGTTTGGACAAGTGGGTTGAAGCGAACAATTTGCTGTCAAATACGCAGTTTGGCTTCCGCCGAGGTAAAGGGACGAATGATTGTCTCGCGCTGCTATCTTCTGAAATCCAAATCGCATTTGCTCGCAAAGAACAAATTGCTTCCGTTTTTCTCGGTATCAAAGGGGCATTTGATTCAGTTTCCATGGAAATTCTCTCAGAGAAACTTCAAAATCTTGGACTTTCACCATTTCTGAATAATTTCCTGTACAATTTACTGTCAGAAAAGCACATGTTTTTCAATCATGGCAGCTTGAAATCTTCTCGTTACAGTTTTATGGGCCTACCACAAGGCTCCTGCCTAAGCCCCCTCTTGTATAGTTTTTACGTCAATGATATGGATGATTGTCTAACTAGAGACTGCACGTTGAGACAACTTGCAGACGATGGAGTTATTTCCATCACGGGTACTAATCCCGCCGTTCTGCAAAAATCCTTGCAAGATACCCTGAACAACCTGTTCACGTGGGCTCTCAAGCTGGGTATCGAATTCTCTACGGAGAAAACCGAAATGGTCGTTTTTTCTAGGAAGCACGAACCCGCCCAATTCCAGCTTCACCTATCCGGCAAAACGATCAAGCACTCGATGTTTTTCAAATACCTTGGAGTATATTTTGACTCTAAATGTACCTGGGGAATACACATTGCCTATTTGAAACAGAAATGCCAGCAAAGAATCAATTTTCTCCAAACAATAACCGGAACATGGTGGGGTGCCCATCCAGGAGACCTCATTCAGTTATACAAAATAACGATATTATCAGTGTTAGAATATGGCAGTTTTTGCTTCCGATCAGCTGCCAGGATTCATATTCTCAAGCTGGAGAGGATACAATATCGTTGCTTGCGTATAGCCATGGGGTGTTTGCATTCAACATATACGATGAGTCTCGAAGTTTTGGCAGGAGTACCCCCGCTTACTCTTCGGTTCACAGAATTATCCTACAGATTTCTCATCCGTTGCAAGATCATGAATCCATTGGTGATTGATAACTTCAAAAATCTACTCCAACTGATTCCTCAGTCAAGTTTCATATCTTTATACCATGAGTACCTTACTCACGACGTGCTCCCTTCACCAGGCATCTCCAACCAAGTTTGCTTCCCATACTTTTGCAATTCCTCTGTCATTTTTGATCTGTCCATGCGACAAAAAATCCATGGAATCCCAGATCATCTACGCTCAGATTCTATTCCGCCGATATTTTCGGCAGAATATGGGAAAGTTAGATCTGATAAAATGTTCGTTACTGACGGTTCATTCATAAACGGGTCCACTGGCTTTGGCATCTTTAATGAAAATTCCATTGCCTCTTTCAAACTCAAAGATCCTTGTTCCGTGTATGTTGCTGAACTGGGTGCGATATACTACGCACTGGGGATCATTGAAACATTGCCCATCGACCACTATTTTATTTTTTCAGACAGTCTCAGCTCATTAGAGGCAATCCGCTCAATGAAGGTTGATAAACGCTCATCTTATTTCCTAACAAGAATAAGACAACTATTGAGTGTTTTGGTCGAAAAATTATTCAAGATTACCTCAGCATGGGTTCCCTCTCATTGCTCGATTCCGGGGAATGAGAAAGCGGACTCGCTAGCTAAGGTGGGCGCTTCAGAAGGCACTCTTTTTGAAAGGCAAATTGCTTATAATGAATTTTTCCACATTCCTCGTCAGTACACGCTCGTAAGTTGACAGCGCATGTGGAGTGGAGATGAGTTTGGTCGTTGGTTACACACGATTATCCCTAAGGTCTCGACGAGTGCATGGTTCAAGGGATTGAATGTAGGTCGTGATTTCATTCGCGTGATATCTCGGCTTATGTCCAATCACTACAACCTAAACGCGCATCTCTATCGCATTGGGCTCGCAGCAAACAATCTTTGTGATTGTGGCGATGGCTACCACGACATCGAGCATGTTGTCTGGTCGTGTATCCAGTTCCATGCTGCTCGCTCTCAGCTCTCTAGAGCACTGAGAGCAAAAGGCAGACAATCGGATATCCCCGTCCGGGATATCTTAGGTAGCCGGGATCCTGATCTTCTGCTTCATCTATACCTGTTCCTCAGAAACGCCGATGTCAACGTTTAATGATGTTTCCTTCGTTGTGTCCCTGTTTCATATCCCTCCTATCCGATCTATAAACTTTTACTTAGTCGCGGCAATACATACACACACTCTTTACAGACACACGGGCCAAAGGTTGTGCAGTCCAGTGATCATTCAACAATCATCTACGAATTAACGAAAAACCATAGCAATAGATTTTTACAATCTTCTCTTGATCCCAATTTCTTATCACTCTGGAAATTTTCCAATGCGAGAAAAAGGTGATAATCGTTTGGTGCCAGGTCCGAACTGGATGGATGCATTAAAACATCCCAATCAAGCTTTCGGAATTGTGTGGCTTTGCGTTGTCTTGATGGAACACAACACCTCTTCTGTTGGCCAATTCTGAACGTTTCTGGTCAATCGCTATTTTAAAACGGTCCATTTGTTGACAGTAGCGATCATAATTTAGTGTATTGCACCGAAAAAAAATAAAAAAAAATAAAAAAAATTTAAAATAAATTAAATTGCACGTATTTTACTGTTGCAGTATAGGCACCATTAACATCAATCACAATTTCAGCGGCCTACCTTTCATTTACAGATTTATAAAATAAAAAAGTGTGAAATGTACTGAATTTTCACTTTGTTGACCTCCATTGTTAACACCCTGTAACTCACAACTGAATGGAACAAACAAAAAATAAAAAGAGATTTTTTTAGTGTAAAATACCACCTTTACAACGAGCCTAAACTTGAAATTGTATGATCAATATTACGCGAGATATGGATCACTAAAGCCAGCCAACGAGAAAATAGTGGATAAGTTTTTCCCCAACCTAATATAATCACGTCTAAAATGGTATATAATCGAATCTGTAGATAATCGGCTCCGACCTGTATACGTTTTCATACGATTTGGCATGACATCCCAACGGTTTATCACAGTACAATAAGTCCTATCTTCGGGGAGCAGTCACATTGAAGTCGTAAATTGCTTGAATATAAACTAATGCAGCCATTCCATACCAAACCGTTATAGTGGTTCTCAGATCTCCTCGAAAATTGGTAGTTTTGTTAGTTATCACAAAATATTAGACCCGTGTTTTTTTATTTTTTCATTAGAGTGCCCGTTTCCATTTTAGGGTGATCCAAAAAATCAATTACAGATTCTGATGATAGGCATACCCAATTGAATCCAATAAGCAAATCTTCAATATTACACTCCCGAAAAAAATTAATTTTATTTTCGTAATTATTCATTGTATTTGTTTTTTTAACAATAGCTATAGTTTTTTATACATTTTAATAGGTTAAAAATAGAGAGCACTTAAGTTTAAAGGAGCCGAATTCTTACATATAATTTGAAAACTATATATATATATATATATATATATATATATATATATATATATATATATATATATATATATACAATTTTCTTACATCTATGGTTAGTACGGTGGAAAACCGATTACTCGCGGTGTACTCGAGTTTAGAAGGGTGACATATTTTTAGGAGAAGGAGGGGATATAAGGAAATTGTAACAATGTTGATGAACACTCAATTCTTAAATCTGTTCGTATATCTATAGTGTATTTACGTTTCAACTTATTATACTGTTTATAGCAAGGGGACGAATTACTCGCATAGGAAGGAAAGAGAGGGCATTATATATTTTGACGTAGGACTACGTCTTCCATTTCTATTCTGGGGTGTAAGATCAAACTTTCGAAAACGGAAGCGTTACGCCGGAGAAAAAGATTTTGAGCGTTAATGGCTCCTAAACAACTGAACGAAATAGTATAATAATGGATGGATGTTTCCCTAACACAAACTTCAAAACCATGGAGCCAGGGGTAATCGGCATTGCAAAATAGATATAAGCAGTGGGTACTTTTGTACTCGCTTGCGTATCTGGAAATTGGAATGTTTCCCTAACACAGACTTTGAAACCATGGAGCCTGGGGAAAATTAACATTGCAAAACAGATTCAAGCTGCGGGTACTTTTGTACTCGTTTGCGTTTCTGCAAATTGGAATGTTTCCCTAACACAGATTTCAAAATCAAGAAGCATGGGAAAATCGGCATTGCAAAATAGATGTGAGCTGCGAGTACTTTTGTACTCGCATGCGTTTCTGCAAATCGGAATGCTTCCCTAACACAGATTTGAAAACCGTGGAGCCATGGGAAATGGGCATAGAAAATTAAATGCAAGCAGCGAGTACTTTTGTATTCGGATTGACTATGGAGATGATATGGTATGATACGGTGTAGTGGATTTGATCAAAGTGGATATTATATTACTTATCGAAGAAATGACATTTATGAAAGCAGCGTTGTAAAATTATTTTTTTAAGAATGTTGCAATCGATCGTCGTTATTGGGAATCTGGAATTGTTGTGAAGGGGGTCTTATTTTCGCTGTGTAATTCCGAGGAGGAATTATTCCTTCTCAAGCGCTAATAATCCTGCTCCGGATCAACGATTATTCCAATTGTCGGGGCTTGGCAAGTTGGTACTAAAGGGTGTGTCACATCAAATTGCATCACGGAAAAAACGCTGTAGAAATTCGCCCAGTAGACCGATCCTTTTGAAAATTTTAGACAGTAAAATAAAAACAATTAAACAACTGGCATTTTCTTTTTATTCATACTTCGAGCCCAAGCCCGTATGCTCGCACCTTCCTCTTTACCCCGTCCATAAGGTTCTGTACAACGTCAGGTTGTAGTTTTTTTTGAACAAAAATCCATTTTCTCTTGAAGTCCGCCTCCGATTTGACAACTTTTGGGTTCTTCCGGAGGGCCTGCTTCATAATCGCCCAATATTTCTCTATTGGGCGAAGCTCCGGCGCGTTGGGCGGGTTCATTTCCTTTGGCACGAAGGTGACCCCGTTGGCTTCGTACCACTCCAACACGTCCTTTGAATAGTGGCACGAAGCGAGATCCGGCCAGAAGATGGTCGGGCCCTCGTGCTGCTTCAATAGTGGTAGTAAGCGCTTCTGTAGGCACTCCTTAAGGTAAACCTGCCCGTTTACCGTGCCGGTCATCACGAAGGGGGCGCTCCGCTTTCCGCAAGAGCAGATCGCTTGCCACGCCATGTACTTTTTGGCAAACTTGGATAGTTTCTGCTTGCGAATCTCCTCCGGAACGCTGAATTTGTCCTCTGCGGAGAAGAACAACAGGTCCGGCAGTTGACGAAAGTCCGCTTTGACGTAGGTTTCGTCGTCCATTACCAGGCAATGCGCCTTCGTCAGCATTTCGGTGTACAGCTTCCGGGCTCGCGTCTTCCTCACCATGTTTTACCTTTCGTCGCGGTTAGGAGCCTTCTGAACCTTGTATGTACGCAGGCCCTCCCGCTGCTTGGTCCGCTGGACGAATGAACTTGACAAATTCAGCTTATTGGCGACATCCCGGACCGAACTTCTCGGATCACGTCTAAACTGCTTAACTACGCGCTTGTGATCTTTTTCACTGACGGAGAATCCATTTTTGCCGTTCTTCACCTTCCGGTCGATGGTTAGGTTCTCGAAGTATCGTTTTAGTACTCTGCTGACCGTGGATTGGACGATTCCCAGCATCTTACCGATGTCCCGATGTGACAACTCCGGATTCTCGAAATGAGTGCGCAGGATTAATTCACGACGCTCTTTTTCGTTCGACGACATTTTTCCAAATTTACGAAAAATTGACAGTGAAGCATGGCCAACGTGATCTATACACTCTTATCTGATTATAAGCGAAAGCTGAAGATATAATTCCTAAAAATTAAATTTCTACAGCGTTTTTTCCGTGATGCAATTTGATGTGACACACCCTTTACTACTAAACAAGCAGGTGACCACTTTACCCCCCATGATTATTTTGCCCCCACTACCCCTATCTATCATCGGTCCAGTATTTCAGAAGCTATGCATTTTTGAAAGAAAGTCGTTTTTGGATAAAAGGGGAAAACATTATTTTTCGGACCATCGGTTGATTTTGAAAAATTATAGTGCATTTTTTTTAAATGATTACCTCATTGGTTTAAATTTTATGTATCGATCATCTGAATCGGTCCAATAGTTCAAAAAATATGAAATATATGAAAATATGAAGTCATTTTCGGGGAATATTGAAAAAAAAAAGATTTTTCGGATCATCCTAAAATGGTAAAATGAAAAAAAAATACGGGTCCAATATTTTGCGATAAGAAATAAAACTACAAATTTTCGAGGAGAATTGAGAACCCCTATATCGGTTTGGCATGGAATGGCTGAATATCGATCACTATACCAATCATTTTGAAACAAACTATGAACACCCTCCAATAATTTATCAGTCTTTTCTCGGATGCTATCTCTATACTGTCATCTCATGATTTATTTGTTACAACATATTATGTCATCTGTTATTGAAATGTTCAATTATGGTGACAGAAATGACGAAACACATACCTGCAAATGTACCATGTATATTCGGGCTAATAAAATATTACTACAATACCTGATTGCCTGTCAACACATTTGTAGGATCGTTGATCCAAAAAAAAAAAACGACAGTCAACATGAGGATACCGTTAAAACAATGGAAAAACAAATATGAGTAATTGTCTCGACACGGCCCTATCGTTCGAAGGAACGACGAGAAAGCCCATAAAAAGTGCAGCCCTAATCTGCCGTTCACCCGGGACACTACCCGCCGTAATGACACATCGTTCCTGGAGAAGTTTCCTGCATCGATTTATGGTGTTTGTTTTATTTGGATTGTTTTACAGGCCCCGAACTCTTTCCTTGCTCCAACAAGGCAATGTTTACATGTGAAAACGCTTCGATTTTGATTTGGATATCGATCATTTACTGGCTATTTACTTTTATGGATGCTTTTCCTTTACGAATGCAATGTGTCCTATGGCAATAAAGTAATACGAATGCTGATGTGGATCTCTACGTCCATTATGTACATGAGTATAACAAGATACGAAATATGAAAATTCTGAACAAACAAATATGAACAAGAAATGAAATGAAAAATGTATTCAACGCTTAACTGACTAAGTGTAACCGCATATGAGACACAGACAACAAATTTGCTAATGCTCTTAAAAATGCACTAAAAATGTCAGCCCTTAGACATCAATTTTCCGGCAAATTCGTCGACAAAAGCACATTTAGCAACCATAAAGTGAGAGCAATTAAACAATTCGCCTTTATTCGCAACAATGCCCCATCAAAAGTAATTTCCAATGTTTGTTTTTGGTTTGTTCGGAGCGATTGTCCGCACTTTGTAGGCGTACAACATTTTACGACACACGATTGGTCTCGATCCCTGAGGGTATCATTTGCCTGCACGTTTGTAGCCGACTTTATTACGGGGTCCCCAAATACGCCCGTTTACCGATGGTGCATCATATTAGGCTGCATACCTCTACCGACCGACCGGTCACGCGATTTACCTGAAGGAACAATAAATCTCGCAAAACCCTAATCCCCCCCGAAGAACAAACAGAACGAATGATTTTGTTTGTTTTAGGCTCGTTGTGAAGCCAGACCAGATTCCAGCGTCCGGGCAACGACAAGGAAGGTAGATGACGACCTGGTTCTTTAACTTAACTTTTTAATTAGAACGTAACGCCCATGTCTGACCCCAGAGTCTTCTACGAGCATTTTCTGCCGTACACTGCTGTACTTTATCTCCATCTCCAGAGCTAATGCGTCATAATCCCGGACCAGGACAATGACTAAATCAAACAAATGCTCTCCTAAGCTGGAGGTGCTCTACTCAGCGGGTGTCGCGAATCGTTTGTGGTTTACTAGAAAGGAGATCGATTTAGGCTTTGCGGCTGGGAAAACCCAGTGTTGATCTTGCTAATTCGGGTGCCCCCCACTGGGGGGGGTGATGTGTGGAATTTCCCAGTTTATCGTTGAGCACGAGTCTCAAGCAAATATTTGATTAACCCTTTGAGATGCGATTCGGAGGTTCCTACCTGTCAATGAAGCTTAGGTTTTGTGTGGGCACATTTATGTAAAGCAATTCGAGAAACCAATATTTGTATAGTGTGAACTTCTAGTGGCATCTGTTCTCTATAAGTTGATCCAGAAGTAAAACAGTTTCGATTGAAAAAAATGCATGAAATATACACTCATCACCTCATCGCCAATTTGATGATGTTCACGTTTACTGGCTATTTTTCCAGCGGATTGATCGCTGTTATATCCGGTTATTTCTCAGTATCACTCAATATAATTTTTTCTCAGTGTCTTAAATACTAAACAAATGGATCATGGCTTTTTCATTTGACTCTCCAGCATTTTTTTATCGTCAGTTGAATTTGAATTCGAAATGTTGAAAAGTTTCATTGCTGCAAACCTTGGTTATAAGCATTATCAGTAAACAAAAAACAAAAAACAAAAATGGGTTTAGAAGGTTTCGAGTTCTTTACCGTTTTGTCTCATATTCCGAACAGTTTCAAATTCCGAACACTTCATTTTTATATGTAAATCTACTAAACTTTTTTGTTATAAGTAATTTAATAATGAAAACACAGACATTCTTTGAGGTATAGGCTTCATTTTGTAGATTTTTTAAAACTATTTTGTTTGTTGTTTTCATGTTAAGTGCTAGACAATGTATGAACCTACAATAGATGGGTGAAAAAATTATATTTTATGCAGAAATCTTCATTAAAATTAATATTGAAGTAGTGTTCGGAATATGAATCTAGTTTCTACGCATGATGCAAATTGAACTTGAATGTAAAAATTAATTCAATAATCAAAAAACTGAAATTCTTTGGGAGCCTTCATTTTAACATCATTTATAGGTATGGATACAGCTTATAATTTATAATATTAATCATTTGCAAAAAAATGACAGTCAAAACCAATGATAAAATGTTTGCGTTAGGAAATTCTGTAAAAAAAAGCATCGCAATTTTTCCAACTATTTTGTTCGTTGTTTTCATGTTAAGAGCTAGAAATGGTAAGAATCTACAATAATTGGATGAACTTAAATGATATTTTATGCAGAAATCTTCATTAAAATTAGTGTTCGGAATATGAATCAAGTTTCTACGCATGATTCAAATTGCGAACACTTCATTTTGAAATGTAAATTTACCGAACTTTAATGTTATAAATAATTTAATATTCAAAACCCTGACATTCTTTGTGTTATAGACTTCATTTTAACATCATTTACAGGAATCGAAACTGATATTGCGCCCTTGGTCCCAAAACCATGTAAACTATAATAAATAAATACAATCAATAATTACAAAAGCAAAATCCGTTTTTTACGACATTTTTCAAAGGAAAACAAGCTAATTTACTTTAATTTGATATATCGATAATATGAATCGGTCCAGTGGTTTAAAAGTAATATTTTGTTCGGAATTTGAGACAAAAGTGTTCGGAATATGAGTCAGTGACAAAAATGGTGTTCGGAATTTGAGACAAAAGTGATTAAACATATTTTTAGTTTTTCATCATGAATATGTATTTGTAAATCAATTTTATTGTAGTCAAATGAAAAAGAACGCTCTATTGTATCCAAAAACCAAATTAATTTTGCGAAAGAGTACCATTTGAGTAATGAGACACTGTTTAATGGCTATCAAAGCTTAAGTGTTCGGA
Source organism: Toxorhynchites rutilus septentrionalis (assembly GCF_029784135.1). Classification (NCBI taxonomy): domain Eukaryota; kingdom Metazoa; phylum Arthropoda; class Insecta; order Diptera; family Culicidae; genus Toxorhynchites; species Toxorhynchites rutilus. The sequence continues at coordinate 59,689,169 of NC_073745.1, forward strand.
ATATGAGACAAAACGGTATGTAGAATTCCATAAAAACCATGAATTACTGGACCGTTATGCTCGCAAAAAAGTGCATTTCTCTATGGTAATTATTGATTGTATTTGTTTCTTATCGTTTACATGGTTTCGGGACCAAGGGCGCTATATCGGTATCGATACTTGTAAATGATGTTAAAATGAAGTCTATAACCCAAAGAATTTTGGGTTTTGAAAATTAAACTATTTATAACATTAAAGTTCAGTAAATTCACATTTAAAAAGAAGTGTTCACAATTTGAATCATGCGTAGAAACTTGCTTAGTATTGCGAACACTAATTTCAATGAATATTTCTGCATAAAATATAATTTTGTTTCATCCATTTATTGTAGATTCTTACCATTTCTAGCACTTAACATGAAAACAGCAAACAAAATAGTTGAAAAAACTACAAAAACTACAAAAAAACGATGCTTGTTTTTCCAGAATTTGCTAATGCAAACATTTTGACTGTCACTTTTTTGCAAATGCTTAACATTATAAATTATAAACTAAGTCGATACCTGTAAATGATGTTAAAACGAAGGCTATAACCCAAAGAATTTTAAGGTTTTGATTATTCAATTATTTATAACATTAAAGTTCAGTAAATTTACCTTTGTAAATGAAGTGTTCGGAATTTGAATCTTGGGTAGAAACTTGATTCATATTCCGAACACTACTTCAATATTAATTTCAATAAAGATTTCTGTATAAAATATCATTTTTTCTCACCCATTTATTGTAGATTCATGCGTTCTCTATCACTTGACATGAAAACAGCAAACCAAATAGTTGAAACAACTACAAAAACTAAGAAATGAACGATGCTTGTTTTTTACGGAATTTGCTAACGCAAACATTTTATCATTGGTTTTGACTGTCACTTTTTTGAAAATGTCCAATATTTTATATTATAGGCTCTATCAATACCTGTGAATTATGTCAAAATGAAGCCTATATATCAATACATGTCTGTGTTTTCTTTATTTAATTATTTATAACATACAAGTATAGTAAATTTACATTTAAAAATGAAGTGTTCGAAATTTGAGACTGTTCGGAATATGAGACTGTTTTACCGTTAAATACCGTTTTACTTATGCAAACGAAATCTATCGGCACCGAAGCGAAAAGTTCGATTCCTTGTTTTAGGTGCCAAAGCAAGAACAATTATGCCACACTTATTGACTGTACATAAGATTGTAAATAATGATAATCATGATCAGAACTAATGCAGGCTATCTCAGTATTTGCTCCGACTCAGAATCGGGTTTCAAAGGAGTCTTATTCTTTTGTATGCATAATATTTCCATGGTTAGTTTCTTGGAAATATATTATCAACTGGATAGCTTCAAACTCCATGTGTATTAATCGTACGGAAACTGTGGGTAAGACGGACACTGGAGGAAAGATGGAAATACGGTTGATTTGAAGAATTTCCTATTTGTGTTCATAAATACCCCTGCTACATGTTACTCTATGATATTAGAACCACCCTATGACACTAAAGATGTCAACTAAAATGGTTCAAAAAATGGTTCTTTTCGTCAGTGGTTCTCATTAGAGATGAAATCCGGCCTTTCCGGCTAATATTTGCTATCAGTCAGTGAGCGTACAACTTCCGTGCCGAACAGACGCGTTTTTGTCATCGTTCTGTGGAAGTCAAACACGAGCTAATAATACAAGTATCTTTGTTATCTACGAATCCTGCTCATCGCCGAGCCGCTCCGTGTCGCTGCGCGTCCAAACGACTTCGCGATGGGCCGCCGAGAAAACACGTTTCGAATTGATTTTTCGAATGTGCCGAAGAAGCTGGAAAATGGAAAAATCCACAACTTTTGTGCGACCATTCTGGGTGTGAAGCAGTGTGATGTGCTTCGTATCCAGAACAGCAGAACCCTCGGTGTTACTTTTGTCAAAGTCACCGACCTAGCGTTAGCGCAAAAAAATTGTGAAGAACATGACAACAAACACGAGATCGAAGTCGACGGAAAAAAATACCCCTTGAGGATCACGCTAGAAGAGGGAGCTGTGGAAGTGAAGCTCTACGACTTATCCGAGGACGTATCGGACAAAAAAATCGCCGAGCTTCTCTCAAGATATGGTGACGTTATCTCCATTCGGGAGCAGCTAAACGGGGCCGATGTTTTCTTTGCCGGCACGCCGACCGGTATCAAGATAGTCAAAATGGTCATTAAACAAAACATCGAGTCGTGGATTACCATCGACGGCGAGATGACGCAGGTGTCGTACTTTGGACAACGACAAACTTGTCGGCACTGCCGAGAATATATCCACATCGGAGTTACTTGTGTCCAAAACAAAAAGTTACTCGTGCAGAAGTCCTACGCCGATGCTGCAAAGCAGATGGGTACAGCACCGATACCGCAAAAAAAGCGAACCCCGCAAACAAAAACCCAACTCAACTCGCTCCCAGAGCGGAAAAAACAATCTCGAACTCTTCTCAGTCGGCAAGCATGCTGCCTCCGAAAAACAATTCTCAACACCAGCGGTTACCACCACCGAATCGCACGGAACAAAACTTTCCGGTATTACCCTCCACCTCGGGTTCGACCAAAACATCGGGCTGTGGGTCGTTGACCGATACAGCAGGTCAAATACCCCCTGCTAACAGTGAAGTGGTTCGCAAAACTGCCAGCAGCAAGTCCGATGGAAACGATACGGATTCCTCGGTGGGCTCAACTCGTTCTAAGAGACAGCTACGCGATCGCCCACCAGGCAAGAAGCATCGAGTGGAGGATGCAGACGACAAGCGCGAAGGAGATAAGTCACTGTCCTAATGGCTGAATTCTCAACTTATAATATTGCCTCTATCAATATAAACACGATAACGAACGCAACGAAGATAGCCGCTCTTCGGACTTTTGTACGAACGCTGGAACTTGATATCGTGTTCCTTCAGGAGGTAGAAAATGAGCAACTGTCCCTCCCGAATTTTAACGTCGTCTGCAACGTAGATCACGCAAGACGTGGCACGGCAATAGCGCTAAAGGATCATATCCCATTCTCGGACGTCGAAAAGAGCCTGGATGGCCGTCTCATCGCCCTCCGAGTACAGAACACAACTCTCTGCAATGTCTACGCACCTTCTGGTACAGCTTTACGTGCCGAGAGAGAACGTTTTTTCAACGATACACTTGCATTCTATCTCCGTCACACCACACCACACGTTATTCTCGCTGGGGACTTTAACTGTGTACTGCGTACCAGCGACTCAACGAGTGTTAATTCGAGTCCGGCACTGCAAGCCACCATACAGCAACTGCAGCTTCATGACTTGTGGGTGAAGCTGTACCCTACGACCCAAGCATCTACCTACATTACACACAATGCGGCATCCAGGCTCGACCGGATATATGTGAGCACAGGGCTATGCGAGCATATTCGCAACGCCGCAACACACGTATGTTCTTTCACAGACCATAAAGCGCTAACAGCACGAATTTGTCTTCCTAATCTCGGGCGCGAACAAAGACGCGGGTTCTGGTCCATGCGCCCCCATCTTCTCACTAATGAAAATATACGAGAATTTCAAATCCGGTGGCAATTTTGGACCCGACAACGGAGAAACTTTCCCAACTGGATAACATGGTGGTTATTATTCGCAAAACCAAAAATTAAATCTTTTTTTCGGTGGAAGTCGAGGGAAATATTTAGTATTTTCAACGCCGAATATCAAAGACTCTATGCACAATTACGAACGGCTTATGATGGATACTATCAATTTCCCGCGATGCTGGTGACAATCAATCGCGTTAAAGCACAAATGCTATCGCTGCAGCGGAAGTTCGCGCAAAATTTTATTCGTATCAACGAGACGCTCGTAGCGGGGGAAAATCTGTCCACTTTCCAACTAGGTGATAGACGACGGAAAAGGTCAGTTGGAACAGAGCTGCAGAATGAGCGAGGAGAACACATCCGAGGATCCGCCGAAATCGAACGACATATGGTTCAGTATCTGGCGGACCTGTATGCGATGGGAGAGGCAAGGCAAGCTCCAGAAGAAAATTTCGAGTGCGAGAGAGTAGTAACCGAGAACGATGAGACTAATGAAGCAATGATGGACGAGATCACAATCAGTGAGATCGAACACGCCATCCGAACCTCGCAGAAGCGTAAATCGCCGGGTGCCGATGGGCTGCCGATAGAGTTCTACCAACGAACGTTTGACGTCATATACAGAGAACTTTATTGCATAATCAATGAAGCGAGAACAGAAGAACTCCCCGTAGGGTTCACCGATGGCATTATCGTGCTGGTGAAAAAGAGAAGTGGCGATGGCACAGCACGAGTGTACCGACCAATTAGCCTTCTCAACGTAGACTACCGAATTCTGAGTAGAGTAATGAAATTCCGTCTAGAGATGTTAATCCGAACTCACCATGTGCTGAGTGATGCGCAGAAAGGTGCAAACGCCGATCGGTCAATTTTTGAAGCTTCTCTCTCGCTGAAAAATCGGATGGCCCACTTGATTGCGAATAGTGATCCCCGATTTTTGAAATTAATCGTTCATCAGCTAATCGAATAGTTTTCAGTAGTTTGTTATTCGATACGATTAATCGGCCCAAATAATCGATTAATCGATTAATCGTCACACTGAGAGAAATAATTAGTTAGATTAATATTTCTCATTTGCTAGAAAGCCATATGGAATCAAAAAAGTGTTCATTCCGCCTGAAAATCAATTATTATCTTTTACTCATTCCTAAAGTCGTAAACGAAGCTCAATTCACGTTGACGGCATTGAGCTTCGTTTACGAACTTAGGGGAGCGTCAAAGATACTGATTTGTTTTCAGGATAAAACTGCAGCGGCCGTACGTTTTTTTCTCTCTGAGTTTGAATCGATTAATCGACGTAAATTATTCGTTCGCTTCGATTATTGATTGTGCAGTATTCGTTCGATTAATAATCGATTTCTGTAGGAAGTATTCGATTAATCGATTAATCGAACGATTATCGGGGATCACTAATTGCGAATAAACAGAAGGGAAAGATGATCTCTTTCGACTTGGACCATGCTTTCGATCGGGTCTCTCACGAGTTCTTGCATCGAACCCTACTTTCTCTGGGGATAAATCCGAGCTTCGTCAGCTGGATCTCTAGGGTAGAAGATTCCTCTTCGTCACGGCTACTATTGAATGGGCGCCTGTCACAACCGATTCGGATAGAACGGTCTGTTCGACAGGGAGATCCGTTGTCGATGCTCCTGTTCGTGATTTACCTACATCCACTACTTACACGGTTGGAGCGCATATGTGGTGGAGATATTTGCGTTGCGTACGCCGATGATATTACGGCGATTATAACATCAACAACAACGATCAATCGTATTTTTGGGGTGTTCGGCGAATTCGAGCTTGTGGCCGGGGCAAAACTTAACCGGTAAAAAAACTGTGGCTATCGACGTCGGGGTTATTAATGGAGAGCCAATGACGATACCAGGGCTGCAGACGGTGGAAAATGTGAAGGTACTGGGTATTATCTTTACCAACTCAGTGCGTTCGATGGCAAAGCTTAACTGGGACAAATTATTGTCCAGAATCGCGCAAATTATGTGGTTGCATAGTATGCGATCCTTGAACCTGCAACAGAAGGTAATACTGTTGAATACATTTATTACATCGAAAGCGTGGTACGTTGCATCCATAATACCACCACAAAACATACACACTGCTAAACTGACTGCGATGATGGGAAGATTCCTGTATCGTGGCTTACCAGCACGGATTCCAATGCAGCAACTTGCGCGGAAGAGGGAGCAAGGCGGACTTGAGCTGCAACTACCGGCGATAAAAAGTAAAGTGCTACTTATTAATCGTCACCTGAAAGAGATGGATTCTATTCCATTTTACCAATCCTCTCTGCTTCTAAATCACACTCCTTCTGTCGAATTTCCGTGTCTGAAAATTCTGTATCAACAAATACCTTTGTTGCCGCACCATATAACACAAAATCCCACAAGCGATCAAATACACGATTATTATTTGGAACAGACTGAGCGGCCAAGAGTTGAACGAAACCAACCGGGTTTCAATTGGAAACGAATCTGGAGTAATATCTCTACAAAAAGTCTAACGTCGAGCCAGCGTAGTCACCTTTATCTTCTAGTGAATGAGAAAACAGAAAATCGAAGATTAATGAACATCATCGGGAGAGCTAACGACCCATATTGTCAGCACTGCCGGACGCAAATCGAGACGATAAAGCATAAATTTTCTGAGTGTCCCAGAGTAATGGAAGCATGGAGGCGCATGCAACAAAAGCTCACAACAGCACTTAACGGGTGGCAGAGACTAACGTTTGATGAACTCATGCGGCCGGTACTAGGCAACGTAGCACCAGAACAAAAAAAATGAAATTTTAACGCTTTTTATCAAATACACAAATTATATTCATAATAATCATGAAATTGATGTCAACGAACTGGAATTCTATTTGAGTTTAAATAACTAATCATGTAAAAAAAATCTGTGATGTAAATACTGCTAATAAATAAACTATATTTTTTTTTTATTAAAAAAAAAATCAGGCCGGATACCGGATATTTGAAAAAAAAACTTGTTATTATCATTAGATAAATTATAACAGAATAGCATACAAACATCATTCACACGTGATTAAAAAAAAAAAGGTGTGATTACTGACATGTCAAAATTGTTATTAAAATTAAATTATTATCAACTCATATCATTAACGTTTTATTCAGCTTCATCGCTTTCGTTTCGCTTAACAGGTGTTAAAGACGGCGATAAGCTGCTATTGAAGCGATTATAGAATTTTGAAGATTCTTTTTGAGCATCCCTAATTTGTCCAAATTTGCCAATGTAGTTAGTATTGAGGACAGAATAAAGCCAGTTGAAATAGAGAACTCGACCGCGTCGGCTTACTTTTTACAATCCCGAATAATCCTCTAAATCCCCAAGTTACACCCATTCTGGAACTTGATCGCCGTTTAACACGGAAAAGAAATCCCTTCGATACCGGTAAACACTGTGAAACCCCAACATTGGTCCTTCGAACCGGATCGAAGGACACTCCCAGTCAAGTTTCCAGAAATTGCGAGTGAAATCGTATCCTATACGTAAAATCGGCAATCCAAGCCGTGAACAAAGTGACGCCATTACATTCCTTCGTGAGTCCTGAATTGATCCGACGACTATCAAGTTTATTTGTGAAAACGAATTGCATCTACGTGTTCTTCTGGAAGAATCCTTGAATCCATTCGCATTGGAAAACAACGAAATACGTGAGAGTTAGTGCAAAATGACGGATAAAAAAGTAGAGAAGGAATTAGCGCAGTTAGTTATGAACCGAAGAGCGCTATACGTCCATCGCGATTCCGTAGAAAGTTTTATGGTACATTATGATCATGTACGCGACGAATACCAGTTACCCGTTCGATTAGAGTCACTGAACAGAGCATACAACGAATTCCTAGAAGTCCAAGGGAAAATTGAAAGGCTAGATGATCCAGAGCTGTTTGACACACACCTTGAAGAGCGTGCTGAATTCGAAGCGCGTTATTGTGTAGCGAAAGGTTTCCTTTTGGCAAAACAGGCCGTAAATGCAAACCAAAGTAATCTCGATACATCTGTGAACAACAATACCCACACGTCATCATCAATTTTTCATTTGAGGTTACCCAAAATCAATCTGCCTAAGTTCGATGGAGAATTTTCAAAATGGTTGTCGTTTCGTGACACGTATTCATCGATGGTGCATTCTAATAGTGATATTCCTCCAATTGCCAAACTTCAATATCTTCTTCTATCACTTGAAGGTGAAGCGCGTAAACCATTCGAAAGCATTGATATCGAAGGCGAGAAGTACCTCTCCGTCTGGGACGCGTAATTAAAGCGCTATGAAAACCGCAGATTCCTGAAAAAACAACTGTTTCGTTCGCTCTATGATTTAATCCCATTGAAGAAAGAAAATGCTCAAGAATTACATGAACTCATCGATGAGTTTCAACGATATGTGAAAGCCTTAGCCAAACTCGATGAGCCGGTCGATTGCTGGGATACTCCCCTCGTGAACATCTTATCTTACAAACTCGATCCAACAAGTTTACGTGCCTGGGAAGAAAAAACAAGCTCACAAGAAGACGTTAAGTATGAAGAATTAATAGAGTTTTTATATCAACGAGTTCGCATTCTGAAAACCGTCGCATCAGATCTTGTTCAACGATCACAACCGGTTCAGGCAAAAGTGGCCGGCAGTAGATTTTTCCCATCCAAATTCGCTGCCAACGCATCCACGTCCGGGAAATATAATATTCCATCTTGCGTTGTAAAGGGTGTGTCACATCAAATTGCATCACGGAAAAAACGCTGTAGAAATTCGCCCAGTAGACCGATCCTTTTGAAAATTTTAGACACTAAAATAAAAACTATTAAACAACTTTTGGCATTTTCCATTTTTCATACTTCGAGCCCAAGCCCGTATGCTCGTACCTTCCTCTTTACCCCGTCCATAAGGTTCTGTACAACGTCAGGTTGTAGTTTTTTTTGAACAGAAATCCATTTTCTCTTGAAGTCCGCCTCCGATTTGACAACTTTTGGGTTCTTCCAGAGGGCCTGCTTCATAATCGCCCAATATTTCTCTATTGGGCGAAGCTCCGGCGCGTTGGGCGGGTTCATTTCCTTTGGCACGAAGGTGACCCCGTTGGCTTCGTACCACTCCAACACGTCCTTTGAATAGTGGCACGAAGCGAGATCCGGCCAGAAGATGGTCGGGCTCTCGTGCTGCTTCAATAGTGGTAGTAAGCGCTTCTGTAGGCACTCCTTAAGGTAAACCTGTCCGTTTACCGTGCCGGTCATCACGAAGGGGGCGCTCCGCTTTCGACAAGAGCAGATCGCTTGCCACACCATGTACTTTTTGGCAAACTTGGATAGTTTCTGTATGCGAATCTCCTCCGGAACGCTGAATTTGTCCTCTGCGGAGAAGAACAACAGGCCCGGCAGCTGACGAAAGTCCGCTTTGACGTAGGTTTCGTCGTCCATTACCAGGCAATGCGGCTTCGTCAGCATTTCGGTGTACAGCTTCCGGGCTCGCGTCTTCCCCACCATGTTTTGCCTTTCGTCGCGGTTAGGAGCCTTCTGAACCTTGTATGTACGCAGGCCCTCCCGCTGCTTGGTCCGCTGGATGAATGAACTTGACAAATTCAGCTTATTGGCGACATCCCGGACCGAACTTCTCGGATCACGTCTAAACTGCTTAACTACGCGCTTGTGATCTTTTTCACTGACGGAGCATCCATTTTTGCCGTTCTTCACCTTCCGGTCGATGGTTAGGTTCTCGAAGTATCGTTTTAGTACTCTGCTGACCGTGGATTGGACGATTCCCAGCATCTTACCGATGTCCCGATGTGACAACTCCGGATTCTCGAAATGAGTGCACAGAATTAATTCACGACGCTCTTTTTCGTTCGACGACATTTTTCCAAATTTACGAAAAATTGACAGTGAAGCATGGCCAACGTGATCTATACACTCTTATCTGATTTGAAAGCGAAAGCTGAAGATATAATTCCTAAATATTAAATTTCTACAGCGTTTTTTCCATGATGCAATTTGATGTGACACACCCTTTATGTTCCGAAAGACACTTCTTGTTTCTGTGTCCAACGTTTTCGAAAATGTCGATTACACAGCGAAGAGAGCTGGTTACCCAAAAAAGGTTATGCTGGAACTGTTTTCGAACCGGCCATAATGCCAGGAATTGCGAATCGAAGTTCACATGCCGCATTTGTCGAGATCGACATCACACAATGCTGCATGAATCAACAAAGGTTGTGATAAATTCTGTCACTCCAGCTGTATCATCAGACTCAAGAGAAGATCCAAATATATACTCATTGTCGAATGTGGGATATCAAGAACCGTCAACATCAAAAATCAGCATGTCAGTCCAATCGAGTACAAACACAATATTATTAGAAACCGTCGCTTTAGAAATCGTTGATGATCACGGCAATGTATTCCAAGCGAGGGCACTGTTAGACTCAGGCTCAATGTCGAACTTCATTTCTCGCAATCTTGCTAACCGTCTCACGAACCCACAAACTAAAGTTGATGTAAGCATCGCTGGAATAGGACAGTCGCTGAAGAAATTGAAACGCACTTTAACCGCAACTGTTCGATCGAGAATAAATCGTTTTTGTACTAAACTGGAGTTCCTGATAATACAGCAGCCAACTGCAGATTTACCCACTGTTCCCGTTCAAACTTCATCGTGGCAACTTCCAGCGATAGAATTCGCTGATCCTAAATTCAATGTACCAGGCAGAGTAGATATCATTATCGGCGGTGAAGCATACTGGGAGTTACACACCGGTAATAAAATTCATCTAGGGCAAGACTTGCCACAGGCAGTGGAGACGCCATTTGGCTGGACTATATGTGGACCCACATCAAAATTTCCATCTGTTTTCCAAACATGTTATCATGTCTCCACAATGGACGAGCGTCTGGAGAATGTTCTCCAAAAATTTTGGGAATTGGAAGCCATCCGAACAGACTCAAATTATTCTACCGCGGAAAAATATTGTGAAGAGTTTTACGCCAATACTACTACACGTGATTCCTCTGGCCGATATGTAGTGCGTCTTCCAAGAAAGGTCAACCCCGAGATAATCCTCGGTGAATCCAGATCCGTAGCTGAACGTCGATTCCTTAGCCTCGAACGTCGAATGGAACGAGATGTCAAGCTGAAGATAGATTATGTCCAATTCATGGAGGAATACGAAACCGTCGGTCATATGAAGCAAATAATTCAACCTGTCGATTACGCTGGAAATCATTGCTATCTGCCTCACCATCCTGTATTTAAATTATCCAGCAACACCACAAAGACAAGGGTGGTCTTCGACGCATCATGCAAGACGATGTCTGGGTACTCTCTAAACGATGCCCTCATGGTCGGTCCAGCCCTTCAACAAGATCTATTGTCCATTGTGATGCGGTTTCGCATGCATCCTATAGCTTTGGTTGCGGATATACAAAAAATGTTTAGGCAAATTTTAGTGCATCCAGAAGACCAACCCTTCCAGCGAGTACTCTGGCGTTCGAATCCATCCAATCCAATCGCTACTTACGAACTCCAGACGGTGACATACGGGACAGCGTCCGCCCCCTACCTAGCCATTAAAACACTACAAGAAGCAGCAAGAGAAGCGAATCAATCCATCGCAGAAGACTTTTATGTGGACGATCTACTAACTGGAGCTAGAGATGTCCAGTCCAGCATCCAGTTGATGAACGACATTTCAACGACTCTGGAATCTGCAGGGTTCCAATTGAAGAAGTGGGCATCAAATTCAGTGGAGGTGATGCAAAATATTCCACCCGAAGATTTAGCAATACAAGAATTATATAATTTACACGATGATCAATCTGTCAGCACTTTGGGTCTCGCGTAGGTACCCAAAACGGACTATTTTCATTTCAAGGTGCAGCTGCCACTGCCAGCTGCCATTCTAACCAAACGCAAGGTGTTATCCTATGTAGCACAGATATTTGATCCTATGGGCCTCATCGGGCCGGTAGTGTTGAGAGCTAAATTGTTTATGCAGCGTATATGGTCGCTTAAAACAACTACAGATCAAACATGGGATGATCCTCTACCAACCAAACTACAAATCGAATGGAAGCAATTCCATACAATGATTGATCTACTGAGTCAAGTTAGAGTACCACGTTTCGTGTCACTTTTCGATGCAGTAAGCATTGAATTCCATTTTTTTTCTGATGCATCCGAGAAGGCCTACGGCACATGCTGTTATGTCCGAGCTAAATCGACAACCCAGATTTCCGTAAAGCTGCTAGTATCAAAGTCTCGAGTTTCTCCTATTTCATCAAGCCATACTGGAATTATGCGCAGCTTTACTATCCACACATCTTTATGAGAAGGTGATGAATGCAGTGAAAATATCCCCACCTGTTTATTTTTGGTCCGATTCTACAACGGTGCTACAATGGCTTCGATCACCACCCAGCCGATGGAAAACCTTTATAGCTAACCGTGTTTCAAAAATTCAAGCTGCTACAAATATCAACGATTGGAGACACATAGTAGGTATTGAAAACCCGGCCGACGACATCTCTAGAGGATTAAACCCAAATGAAATTATTAATCGTACAAGATGGTGGAATGGACCACCATGGCTTTCCCAACCAGCGGAATTATGGCCTATCGGGGCATTACCAGAAGAAGATTTAGCAGAAACAATCAAAGAAGGAAAAAAGGTTTCATTAGTAGCCATGTCAACGACTGAAATTGATTTAAGCGAACGAATTTTCACGCGGTTCTCCAGTTACCCACGGCTTCGACGAGCGATTGCGTATTGGATACGATACGGTGACCGGAATAAATCGCCACAGTAAACAACTGCAACAGAAACAACCGCTTAGAAAAAGTGTAGTAGGCTAGAAATATTTGGCGCGGGAAAAACATCATGTGCCTCACATTTCTATTATAAATTTATTCTCTTGTTCTCGTTTTTCGAAATTTATTCTGAGGACAATGTAATGGGGACGAAGTCCCCATTTGGCGAGGATAAGGAATCGAGGCGGCCCATGCCGCCAAGATGACGCAATCCGAGTCCACCGCCGACCCGCCGTCGGAAGCGGCGGTGTCTCGCACGCAAACCTGGGATCCACTGATTGCCCGGTTAGTTTGAAACATAGGATACGATCCTTTAGCAATGTCCGACCGAGCTCTAGCGAGCGTCGGACGGTATACGTCTGCCCGGGGCGTTACGTTTGCCTGGGGCGATACGTTTGCCCGGTTAATTCTTGTTTTGAAATACAATACCGCGCCACAATATTTATAGCCTACTACACATTTTATAAGCGGTGGTTTCTGTTGCAGTCGTTTTCTGTGGCGATTTATTCCGGGAACCATACGATACATTGAAATATTACGAGCTCGCACCACTTCCCACCGCACCACTCCTGAAATATACACTCATCTGCGTACACAGATTATTGTACAGAACTTAGAACCACTTATGTCTTCAGAGCTGCAAATAGCTGATCGAATTCTTTGTCGCATAGCACAACGTGAAAATTTCCTTCGTGAACAAGAAAGGCTTGTCAATGGAGAATTCGTTCCTAAGTCCAGTGTTTTGAAATGGTTAACACCGTACCTCGATGTTTATGGAATCATCCGTGTTGGAGGCCGTTTGAACAATGCAGATATATCTGATTCTATCAAACACCCTATAGTATTGTCTGCGAAGCATCCATTGGCCATACTATTAGTATCATATTTCCACAAAATGTTGTTGCATGCAGGTCCACAACTGATGCTATCTAGTTTACGTCAAAAATACTGGATAATTGGCGGAAGAAATCTCGTGAGACGCATTTACCACCAGTGTCATGTATGCTTTCGTAACAAGCCAATCCTGATACAACAGAGCATTGCTGACTTGCCAACATCACGTGTTACTCCCACGCGTCCTTTTTCAATTTGTGGCGTGGACTACTGCGGTCCATTTTTTATAAAATCGCCAATTCGCAAACGAGGTCCAACAAAGGTGTACGTGGCGATTTTTGTGTGTTTTTCAACACGTGCAGTTCACATGGAACTAGTAAGTGATCTCTCAACATCTGCGTTCTTGGCTGCACTACGTCGCTTCGTGGCACGCCGAGGAAAGGTGACAGAGATCAATTCTGATGATGCTACAGTCTTCAAAGGTGCATCAAATGCACTTAATCGTGTATACAAAATGCTGAAACTTAATCAAGCTGACCGAAACGAATTGTTTAATTGGTGTGCTAATAATGAAATACTTCTTCTTCTTCTTCAATGGCACTAACGTTCCTAGAGGAACTTCGCCGTCTCAACGTAGTATTACTTGCGTCATTTTTATTAGTACTTAGTTGAGATTTCTATGCCAAATAACACGCCTTGAATGCATTCTGAATGGCAAGCTCTAGAATACGCGTGATCACAGTGCAAGTCGGAGGAAATTTCTTTGACGAAAAATTCCCCCGACCAGAACGGGAATCGAACCCGAACACCCGGCATGTTAGTTATGACGCTAACCACTCGGCCACGGGAGCACTAAATAATGAAATACGCTGGAAGTTTATACCTCCTCGCGCATCGCATTTTGGCGGCCTTTGGGAAGCCGCCGTCAAATCAGCCAAAACACATGCTGAAGGAAATCGGAAAGGTTAGCATCACTTATGAGAACATGCTAACTCTGCTTGCACAGATTGAAATGTGCCTAAATTCGAGGGCACTGACAGTTTTATCATCAGATCCGTCGGACCTAGAAGCATTAACGCCCGGACATTTCCTGGTAGGCTCCAGCCTTCAAGCTATTCCAGAAGCGTTCCTCAAAAATATTCCAGAAAATCGCCTTGACCACTGGCAGCAGACCCAGAAGCACCTACAGCGAATTTGGTCCCGTTGGTACCCTGAGTATCTCCAACAACTACAGACTCGGGCAGTCAAAACCAACAAGGCACCTACTGTTCTTCAACCTGGGCAAGTCGTTATCATAAAAGATGATTGCCTACCACCAGCTCAATGGCCTCTCGGAAAAATTGTAAAGGTACACCCTGGCAAGGATGGGATCGTCCGAATCGTGACTCTGAGAACTTCTTCGGCGGAGAATGTCGTGCGACCTACAGCAAAAATAGCACTTTTACCATCACCAATCAACAGCTAAACAACCTTCATTTACTTCAGGTCAATATTAGTATGAAGCCACGGAGGCTGTGAATTTTGATAGCGTACCGAACTTAACTGAATTAATATGTACAATGCAGCTACAATCAATCTTAAAAAATAAAACATGTTAGTATTTTCTTGGAATATCAGTTATTCCAAAGTGGCCGGGAATGTTGAAGCGATTATAGAATTTTGAAGATTCTTTTTGAGAATCCCTAATTATTCCAAATTTGCCAATGTAGTTAGTATTGAGGACAGAAAAAAGCCAGTTGAAATAGAGAACTCGACCGCGTCGGCTTACTTTTTACAATCCCGAATAATCCTCTAAATCCCCAAGTTACACCCATTCTGGAACTTGATCGCCGTTTAACACGGAAAAGAAATCCCTTCGATACCGGTAAACACTGTGAAACCCCAACAGCTGCTATTCGCAGAAGATTCGTCTCAAGACATTTTTGTCTGATGATTTTGATGATTCTTTGTCTGTCTGTTCACGTTTCGAAAACTCCTGAATGGTCTGACCTAAACCTCGGGTCTAAAAAGGTTGCAATCAGATAATTTTGATCTTTTTCTAAGTAGTTTAAAATGACCTCTCCAGCGTTTAAAAATGTTCTCATATGAATTAAGTTCGGTGTTTTTTGTGCAGTCTCGTCCTTATCCAAATACATTTTTGATGCAGCCACATGCGCAAATACCTCGTATATATAAAAGCCCAACGCACCAAGCCTAACAGTTGTTGAGTCCTCAAATTAGTGAATGTGTCGCCGATCATAACGATTCCGGTTTGTGGCGAAGTAAGGGTACCCCCTCTCAGACTGTCATCGCTGAAGAAAGTTCTAAGTTTGTTCTCAATTTCAATGAATATAATTGATTGCTGACTGCATGTAACTCTCATTCTTACTCGACCAGTATTAGAATTATCTCAATACACTTACAAAAATCTACTAATTATAATATAAACCACTATCAAGAAAAAAAAAAGTTTCAAAGTGCTTGTAGAAAATATGATACACTATTAAATAGGATTTTTTTTTCCACTAGCAATAATCGCACCACGGTAAAACCTCATTGGTTACAACATCGCTACTGCGCAAAGCTAAATAGGATATTTATTTTAAATGAAAAGCTTAATATTCGCTAAATTTTTTTATTTCTTTTTAAATGTGTTCATTCCTTTCTCACATTTAACGCACTATTCACATGCCGTTTCTCATAATTTTGTTTTTCCTAATAAAGAGCCGAATATCCGGCCGCATCATGCAGCATCTTCGTTTCCAAGCATGGTAAAAAACATATTTTAAACATATCTAAACGATATTAATATACACTAAACATATTAATTCACACCCGGCCGATTCTTTACGAGTTGAAACAGTAATAAAATAGTTACAATGAAAAAAATCAAAACTTACAACAAAAAAAAAACGTGAAAGACAACTTTTTTCTTAATCAGACAACCAATCTTGCGGTTCAGTTTTCTCGGAAACGGCTGAACCGAACATAACACGACTAGTTTCATTTGAAACAACACTCTGAAGTTTTACCGGAATCGCTCCACGGAAAGTTCAGAGACCACAGTTTCCAGAAACCAAAACTACCCAAAACCAGCCATTTGGATTTCCATTCATGATTTCTCAAAACTAGCCTGTTTGTAATGCATTCAGGCTTATAAAGGGTGTGTCACATCAAATCACGGAAAAAACGCTGTAGAAATTCGCCCAGTAGACCGATCCTTTTGAAAATTTTAGACAGTAAAATAAAAACTATTAAACAACTTTTGGCATTTTCTTTTTATGCATACTTCGAGCCCAAGCCCGTATGCTCGCACTTTCCTCTTTACCCCGTCCATAAGGTTCTGTACAACGTCAGGTTGTAGTTTTTTTTTGAACAGAAACCCGTTTTTTCTCGAAGTCCGCCTCCGATTTGACAACTTTTGGGTTCTTTCGGAGGGCCTGCTTCAAAATCGCCCAATATTTCTCTATTGGGCGAATCTCCGGCGCGTTGGGCGGGTTCATTTCCTTTGGCACGAAGGTGACCCCGTTGGCTTCGTACCACTCCAACACGTCCTTTGAATAGTGGCACGAAGCGAGATCCGGCCAGAAGATGGTCGGGCCCTCGTGCTGCTTCAATAGTGGTAGTAAGCGCTTCTGTAGGCACTCCTTAAGGTAAACCTGCCCGTTTACCATGCCGGTCATCACGAAGGGGGCGCTCCGCTTTCCGCTAGAGCAGATCGCTTGCCACACCATGTACTTTTTGGCAAACTTGGATAGTTTCTGCTTGCGAATCTCCTCCGGAACGCTGAATTTGTCCTCTGCGGAGAAGAACAACAGGCCCGGCAGCTGACGAAAGTCCGCTTTGACGTAGGTTTCGTCGTCCATTACCAGGCAATGCGGCTTCGTCAGCATTTCGGTGTACAGCTTCCGGGCTCGCGTCTTCCCCACCATGTTTTGCCTTTCGTCGCGGTTAGGAGCCTTCTGAACCTTGTATGTACGCAGGCCCTCCCGCTGCTTGGTCCGCTGGACGAATGAACTTGACAAATTCAGCTTATTGGCGACATCCCGGACCGAACTTCTCGGATCACGTCTAAACTGCTTAGCTACGCGCTTGTGATCTTTTTCACTGACGGAGCATCCATTTTTGCCGTTCTTCACCTTCCGGTCGATGGTTAGGTTCTCGAAGTATCGTTTTAGTACTCTGCTGACCGTGGATTGGACGATTCCCAGCATCTTACCGATGTCCCGATGTGACAACTCCGGATTCTCGAAATGAGTGCACAGGATGAATTCACGACGCTCTTTTTCGTTCGACGACATTTTTCCAAATTTACGAAAAATTGACAGTGAAGCATGGCCAACGTGATCTATACACTCTTATCTGATTATAAGCGAAAGCTGAAGATATAATTCCTAAAAATTAAATTTCTACAGCGTTTTTTCCGTGATGCAATTTGATGTGACACACCCTTTATGACCTCTTTAACGTATCCTGGATATGTTCCAGAACAGCTGACCACTTTATGTCCAGAGTCAAATCCCATTATGCATTAAACTTCAGGGAACATATTCCTTACAAGAGGAAGAACACATATTTACCTTTGATAGAAAATGAACTATCGAAACAGTTGAAAGAATTGGTGGCAATATAGTTACCACTGCCCGTTAACCCTAAAAACACTGTTTGCCACTCCAGGTCGGACTAAATTATATACAGGGTGAGTGGTAATAACTGTCAGTAAAGCAAATGGTCACAAAAATGAAACGCTTGAATGAATTTTAATTTAGAGTGTATTTCATTTTAAGTACATCTATAACATTTCTCTTAAATTAGTCCAATTCGAATCTTTCTCCCTTTGCTTTAATTACCAGTCGCAATCGTTGTTGGAAAGCGTTACAGCTGGCACGCACGATATCCTTAGGCATTTCATTCCAAACCTTCTCCAAACGTTGCTTGAAAGTGTCCACTGTCAATCCTTTGGTACTCCCTAGTTTGCCAAGCATGTGTCTGTGTAGCTTTTGCCTGATGAGACGGTGCAGAATTTTGTTGGAAGTAGTTGTAGTGTTTTCTGACAATGGGAAGCAAATGGTTCTTCAAAACATTGTAGATTTTAGTGTTGATTTTAACACCAGGTTTGATGAACAGCAAGGGAACCTTCAAATTTTTGGAGAAACATCCCCATACCATCACCCTGGAAACATTTTGGAATCTTTGAACAACCAGCTTGTCCCGAGGAATATCACAAAGATGTGCTGCATATATCCGATCATTTTGTTGATTGTGGTGATCCTGTAACAGGAACAATTTTTCGTCCGAAAACAGAATTTCACAACCACCGTGCCGCTTGAGCAGCTGCCGACATCATTCGACTCTTCCAGCCTTCTGCTTTTCAGTCAAACCGTGCACCCGTTGTTTTTTGTATGGAATCAATCGAAGATCATCTTTCAAAATAGTCTTCATGGTTGACTGCGATATCCCCAGCTCCTTGGCCATCTTACGTCCAGACTGAACAGAATTCCGTCGAACTCGCTCTCTTACTCGTTTGATGGCTTCCGAACTCCTCACAGTGCGTTTACGACCAGGCTTGGGAAGTATTTTCCAAGAACCAGTCTCCTTGTATCGCTTGATGGTACGAAAGATGAATCTTTCGTTGATTCCGAGTGGTTTCAGCTTCTTTAAGATATCACACGGTCGAAAACTTTTCAAGAACAGACTTATCACAAGCTCCCTTTTTGCGTCCATGGTTACCACGACTCTTAAACGAATGAAAATTCAAACCAAACTTGCAAGGGATGTTGACATTTGAATACACTCTAAACGAAAAATATGCGGACACATCTGTGATTAACCCATCTTAAATTAAACACGTCTATGACACTGACAGTTATTACTACTCACCCTGTACAGACTCGATGATATGTGATTCGATTATATAAAATTTTAGACTCGTTTATATACAGTTTGGAAAAAAATATTTTTATTTATATTTCAAATATGACTTATTTCGAGAAGAAATGTAACCTTTCAACGTTAAAATGTAATTTAGGTGGCTATTACATGTATAGTGGGGTAAAATCATGAATTTTGAAGAATTTGCTTGAATTTTCACCAAGAATTGTTTATATCGTTATTGCAGCCAAGTTAAGAAAGATAAGGTTGGGTGTCAAAGAAAAAATTGTAGGGCGGTTAGAGAGCTTCAATTTAATTGATGGAAATAATCTAGTTCAATATAAATTATTACGATTAAATTAATAAAAACACATTAAAAATTATTAACTTTCAAGTTTTTCACTTCCAAAATGTTATTAAAATGAACTAATTTAGATGTTCCACTACTATATCCTGTACTAAATTTTCCCATCTCTCAAATGAAAGCAACAGAATTGTATTCCGTTGCGTACTTCGTAATGGTGAGCCAGTTTGAGGCAACAAAGTCCGAAACAAAAAGAAAGTTCAATAACTCTGTCATTGTTGAAATTCGAACATATGCGTAGAAGGATTTTTTTCATCAAATATGATCGTTTATCACCTCCTGGGTATCTGGATAAATTTGTTGTTCTCATGTTAGAAAGGTATTTTCTGACTTTAAGGGGATGAATCAAAAATCAAATATCTCTTTTATATTTAAAAAACAAAAAAAAATTGGTGGGTTATATCGATGATATAACCGCCAGGTTGACGTGGGACACCATAGAGTAGCAATCATTTGTTTTTATTGATAAAATTTTTGATTGAATAAAATAATTACCGAATTCAATTGAAATCAATATATTTGTTTTGTGTGTATAGAGATTGAATAAATGCCATGCATTGTGATAGATTACGTTCTTCGTTACAAGTAAATTTAATGACAGTCCTTTGACGTTTGGTATGATGCCTAGCGCAAAATATGTGAACGGAAGAATTTTCAAACGAATATTTTATCCTACATTTCCCTTCTGAAGTTTGCATCTCTCAAGTGTACGTACTTTTCGAACCGCAAATTTGCTTCATTTGATGAACTTCAGGCATTCAGTTTCGATTTTGACATATACGTCGAACGCATATTGTTTAATCAATAGGCGTTATCGCAGCAAATGGTTATCAACATTTTGCCTCATAATTAAATGCCATACGTAGCAATTCAGTGAGCAGAAGATATGAAGACATATTCTTCAAGGCAATCTTGAATAACCGAGCCAAAGCGTTGTGTTCGTACCCGCTTTTGTAAACCGTGGTAGGAAAACACTTTTAGGAGTGCAAAAAAACATGCGGGTGCAGAAGTACCCCCGGCTTGCATGAATCAACAATTTTAACTTCTGCTTTTTATACTATAGAGCTTGAGCTTGAGCTTGGGTAGACTGTACAATTCGTAGTTGCTCTCCGTGATTGACCTGAACCAACCAAATTGCACAAAGAACACACAGAATGACGCTTGGGACTAGCAAATCATTCTCGTTGTGCAATTTTCGGTGATTTGAGCTTTAAATGGTCAATAACGACGCCGGCCACGTCCTTACATTCACCAGGGAAAGGGAAGGATTGTTAGTATGATATTCACCGCCCGAAGGCCAGAAGGGTCGCCTCTATAGCGTGGTTCCCTAGCGTTTATCATGGAAGGGATAGTTGTTAGTGGAAATGGTTAAGAAAAATGAGGATTCACTGCGGTAAGTGATGTGATTATGTAAATGCGAACAATTAACCTCTCGACAAAACAGAAATACGAAAATATCATGTGTTACAACACGCGACAGAGATTATCTTTAGGTATCCTGAGAAGGAAAACCTGTAAAATTGATACATTTTATATAATACATTATATTAATATATTCTAGTATTCATCGCATGTACCTTTCATCGAAATTCAATCGCGTTGGCGGAGATTCAATAGTGGGAAACATGAGAAGGTAACCGAGAAAACTCCTCCAAGGCAACCGATCCGGCGATATGTTCCGTTATTCATCACACCTACTCTAAGCCTGATCACAAACATCACCTCAGGGAGAAAATGAGATAAAGTGTATATAACCTTGCATACAAATCATCTCTCTCCATTCGCTATCCAACTCTTGACGAGTAAAGTTCAGTGTCGTTATTGTGCGTTGCCACTTTTACTATTGTGCGATTGGTATAGTGTACGGGTGAAGGTCATTGCTGTCCGCTTTCGAATTGACCTTTTGTGAAGTGGAACAAAGGAAGCAGCGCTCTTGCAGCTTGCAGCCCTTGGCGGCTGTTGAACATCGGCATAACGGGATCGCCATCGTGTGGCTGTCGTTAACGGGAATTATCATCACGTGACCGTGTGAGCTATTCTTGCGCTATTGTGTTGATCCATAGCGCGTATCCTCTGTCTCTCCCTGGTTAGGGCAGTAGAGCGCAGTATCGGAACAACTTTTATATTAAGGTACACCTATTTAATATTAATATTATTATTCAACTCATTTGTTCATTGTTTAATATTATTATCATAATTTATTTTTGTTTTGTTATTTTTTTTTTCGAGATTATTGTTAAAATCAATAATATATTAGAAATAAGACAGAATTTTTTGTAAAATGGAGGATAGTGGAGGATATCCAGAGATGGAGATCTCCGATAATGAATCCCATTTAAGATCTGGGAAAAAACATAAACGAGTCCCTCAAAAAGAAGATAATTCTTCTGGGGACGAATCTGCTCATACTTCCAAGCCCCCCTCTAAGAAAATAGCAAGCCTCCCTTTTGAACCCACTGTTACTTCCACTCCCCCTCTCCCATCATCGATTTCGCTTCCCCCTTCTGATGTTTCCGATCCAACCCAATCCTCGTCCTCGTCCTCGTCCTCGTCTTCTCCCTCTGTTGTTTCCGCTCCACGTGTTAGAGTTTATCCAGAAGATGCACCTGGAACTGGCCCGTGGGTTGTTTTCCTCCGGCCAAAACCAAAAGGAAAAAGCCTTAACGTGATTCAGATCCTGAAAGATCTGGCCAGATACACTTCTGTATCTGAAATTCGCAGGGTTAGACCGAACAAATTGCGGGTTGTCGTGAATGAACGGAAACACGCAAACGAGATTGTTGCTGACCAACACTTCACTCTCGAATATAGAACATTTATACCCTCCCATAACGTAGAAATTGAGGGGGTGATAA
This sequence comes from Toxorhynchites rutilus septentrionalis, assembly GCF_029784135.1. Lineage (NCBI taxonomy): Eukaryota > Metazoa > Arthropoda > Insecta > Diptera > Culicidae > Toxorhynchites > Toxorhynchites rutilus. The sequence goes on from NC_073745.1 coordinate 59,711,498, forward strand.
CTGAAACGGGTCTGACGAGCGAACAAATAAAAAAAGAAGGAAAAGGCAAGTTCAAGAAGCTTCCCTCAATGGAAGTAAAGATCTTGGACTGTCGCCAACTCGGGAAACTCTCCCATGATGGGGACCAAACGAAATTTACGCCGTCCGACTCGTTTCGAGTCACCTTTGCTGGTGCCGCCCTCCCTGACTACGTTATGGTGGACAAATTGAGACTACCTGTGCGACTCTTCGTGCCAAAGCCCATGACTTGCAACAAATGCAAGTCAGTTGGTCACACTTCAGATTATTGTGCCAACAAGGAGCGCTGTGCCACTTGCGGAGAGCAACATGAGGGGAAATCCTGCAGTGCGACTGAGCATAAGTGTCCATATTGCGGAGGATCCCCACACGCGCTCTCAGCTTGTGAAACTTACAAGAGTCGCTGGGAGAAACAGAAGCGCTCTTTAAACGAACGCTCGAAGCGCACTTTTGCGGAAATTTTAAAGGGCGCTTCTCCACTGGCCCAACAACAACAACAACCAATCTCAACACACAATACCTTTTGCACGTTGCCAGTTGATGAAATGGAAGCGGACACAGCTAGCGGGGGCACACCGTTTATTTTCAAAGGGAATCCCCGGCGCAAAAATGTGACCACTCCCAAAGTTCAAGAACAAGTCCCCCCGGTGATACCCCCAGTTAGCTTGCCTAAAAAATCGAGTGCAGCGGACAAGCAAAATCAGGTTCCTCCTGGCTTCCGTGGGAATAGTTCACCTTCGAACGACCCAGCACTCGAGGGGACATCAAAAACCCCAACTGTCCCTGTTTTTCCGTCCAGCTCAACTTCCCAATCGGGATTTATAAAGTTGTCTGATCTTTTGGATCAAATCTTCAAGTGCTTTAATGTTTCCGACTCCATCAGAACCCTTGTCTTCTCAATGCTTCCAGTAATCAAGACAATTTTACAGCAATTGATGCAAACATGGCCCCTCCTTGCAATGATTATCTCTCTTGATGTCTAATTTAGATAGAGAGGTCGGAGATATCACTGTTTTACAGTGGAATTGTCGTAGTCTTATCCCTAAATTGGATACATTCAAATTTTTAACTCATAACTTCAATTGTGATGTTTTTGCTCTGTCCGAAACTTGGCTTTCTTCGCGAGATGATATCTCTTTCCACGATTTTAATATTATACGCTTGGACCGCGATGACAGATACGGAGGGGTACTATTGGGGATCAATAAGTGCCACTCATTTTTTCGAATTGACCTTCCACCTATTGGAGGGATCGAAGCTGTTGCTTGTCATGCAAACATCAGAGGCAAAGACCTCTGTATAGTCAGCTTGTATTGGCCTCCGAGATCTGCGGTTAGCCGCAAGCAACTTGTTGACATGTGCTCACTCCTTCCTGAGCCACGATTGATCTTGGGAGACTTCAACTCTCACGGAACTGCCTGGGGGGAACAGTACGACGACAATCGTTCATTGTTGATATATGACCTTTGTAACAACTTCAATATGACCGTTTTGAACACTGGGGAAACAACACGTGTGCCTAAACCTCCTGCTAACCCAAGTGCTCTTGACCTCTCGCTTTGCTCGAATTCACTATCATTAGATTGCAAGTGGAATGTAATCCAGGACCCCAACGGTAGTGATCACTTGCCAATCAAAATTTCCATCACCATTGGGTCGAATTCTTCTGAATCATGGCATATGACCTCACAAGACACATTGACTGGAAAAAATATGCGGACGCGATTGCTCTAGCCATCAATTCCAGAGATGGTTTGCCTCCATTGGAGGAGTATAACTTCCTTTCTCGTTTGATCTATGACAGCGCGGTTCGCGCTCAAACGAAACCCATCCCAGGCTCCACTATTCGTCGAAGGCCTCCCAATCTATGGTGGGATAGCAGATGTTCCAAGCTTTATGTAGAAAAATCGAATGCATTTAAAGCTTTTCGGAAACGTGGAACCCCTGTAAATTTTCAGACGTATTTGGACCTTGAAAATCAATTTAAAAACTTGATCAAAGGGAGAAAAACGTGCTTATTGGCGAAATTTCGTGGGAGGTTTGTCACGAGAAACGTCAATGAAAAAATTATGGAAAGTGGCTCGAAACATGAGAAATCGCTCTTCAACGAATGAAAGCGAAGAATATTCACATCGATGGATTTTGAATTTTGCACGGAAGGTTTGTCCTGATTCCGCTCCTGTGCAAAAAATTATTCGAGATATACCACAAGGTAGGTGCGATCTTGATTCCGAGTTTTCGATGGTAGAATTCTCTCTTGCTCTGCTTTTATGTAACAATTCTGCTCCGGGATCGGATAGAATTAAGTTCAACTTGCTGAAAAACCTCCCTGATGTGGCGAAACATCGCTTGTTGAATTTATTCAATCGGTTTCTGGAGCATAATATTGTTCCAGATGATTGGAGACAAGTACGAGTTATAGCTATTCAAAAACCCGGAAAACCCGCGTCCGACTTCAATTCGTACCGCCCAATAGCAATGCTGTCTTGTATACGGAAATTGTTGGAGAAAATGATCTTGTTTCGCCTTGATCGATGGGTTGAAACGAATGGCCTACTCTCAGATACACAATATGGGTTCCGCAGGGGCAAGGGGACAAATGATTGTCTTGCGTTGCTTTCTTCAGAAATTCAAATGGCTTACGCCGAATAAAAACAAATGGCTTCAGTATTCTTGGACATAAAGGGGGCCTTCGATTCTGTTTCAATAGAGGTTTTGTCGGACAAATTACACTCTCGGGGTCTGCCGCCTCTATTGAATAATATGTTATATAATTTGCTTTGTGAGAAACATTTGAACTTTTCTCACGGAGATTCGGCAGTAAGTCGGGTCTCTTACATGGGCCTCCCCCAGGGCTCATGTTTAAGCCCCCTTTTGTACAACTTCTATGTAAGCGACATCGACAATTGCCTTACACAAAATTGCAGCCTAAGACAACTTGCAGATGATGGAGTGGTGTCTGTCGTAGGATCAAACGAATCCGACCTGCAAGGACCCTTACAAGATACTTTGAACAATTTTTCAACCTGGGCCATTGGGCTAGGGATCGAATTCTTCACGGAGAAAACAGAGATGGTGGTTTTTTCTAGGAAGCATAGACCAGCAAAACCAAAGCTTCAACTTTTGGGTAAACCGATCACTCATGCTATGTCATTCAAGTATCTTGGGGTCTGGTTCGACTCCAAATGTACTTGGGGGGCCCATATTAGGTATCTGAGTAAAAAATGTCAACAAAGAATAAACTTTCTCCGTACAATTACCGGCACCTGGTGGGGAGCCCATCCCGAAGATCTTATTATGTTGTATCGAACAACTATTCTCTCAGTGATGGAGTATGGCAGTTTCTGTTTTCAATCAGCTGCCAAAACACACCTCATTAAACTCGAGCGAATTCAGTATCTTTGTCTCCGTATCGCGTTGGGATGTATGCCCTCAACGCATACCATGAGTCTCGAGGTTTTGGCAGGCGTACTCCCACTAAAAGATCGCTTCAATTTACTATCTCTTCGGTTCCTCATCCGGTGTAAGGTTATGAATCCATTGGTGATCGGAAATTTTGAGCAATTGATCGAGCTAAATTTTCATTCTGGATTCATGAGTTCATATCATGAATTCACCTCTATGCAGGTTGTTCCTTCTTCGTATATTCCCAACCGTGTTTGTTTTCCTGACTACATCAATTCCTCTGTACATTTCGATCTGTTCATGAAGGAGAAAATCCATGAAAATCCAGATTATCTTAGATTGGGGTTCGTTCCTACAATCTTCAATGCAAAGTATGGGCGTATCAATTGTGATAATATATACTTTACTGATGGGTCCTCTATGAATGAGTCCACAGGATTTGGAGTGTTCAACGTATTTTTTAGCACCTCACACAGTCTTCAGAATCCTTGCTCGGTATATATTGCTGAATTGGCAGCGATATACTGGGCGCTGGACAGCGTCGCCTCACGACCTGTTGAACACTATTACATTGTAACGGATAGTCTTAGCTCTGTCGAAGCTATCCGTTCAGTGAGGCCGGAAAAGCACTCGCCGTACTTCCTTGAGAGAATACGAGAAATTTTGAGTGCTTTATCCAGACGCTGTTATGTCATTACCTTTGTCTGGGTCCCTTCACATTGCTCAATTCCGGGTAATGAGAGGGCTGACTCATTGGCAAAGGTAGGTGCAATTGAAGGCGATATTTATCAGCGTCAAATCGCCTTCAATGAATTTTATTCTTTAGTTCGCAAAAATACCATCGCTAACTGGCAACGCAAGTGGAATGAAGATGAATTGGGCCGGTGGTTTCACTCGATTATCCCAAAGGTTAGCCTCAAACCGTGGTTCAAAAGTCTGGATTTGAGTCGGGACTTTATTCGCACCTTCTCCCGACTCATGTCCAATCACTGTTCGTTAGATGCACTACTCTTCCGTTTCAATCTTGCCAGCAGCAATCTCTGCGTTTGTGGCCAAGGTTATCACGACATCGAGCACGTTGTTTGGTCGTGCGAGGTGTATCTGGTCGCCAGATCGAATTCAGAAAACTCCCTTCGGGCCCGAGGAAGACAGCCCAATGTGCCGGTGAGAGATGTGTTGGCTCGGTTAGACCTTGATTACATGTCCCATATATATGTTTTCCTTAAAGCTATAGATCTTCGTGTGTGATTGTCCCTTCATCCTTATACCCTCCTTTCCTTCCTTTGCGGGTAATTCGTCCCCTTGCTATAAATAGTAGAATAAGTTGAAATGTAAATAAACTATAGATATACGAATAGATTTAAGAATTGAGTGCTCATCAACATTGTTACAATTTCCTTATATCCCATCCTTCTCCTAAAAATATGTCACCCTTCTAAACTCGAGCACACCGCGAGTAATCGGTTTTCCACCTTACTAACCATAGATGTAAGAAAATTGTTTCTATATATATATAGTTTTAAAAATATATTTAAGAATTCGGCTCCTTTAAACTTAAGTAACTGAGCCTGTAAAAATAAACGAATTAATAAAAAAAAACAAATCATCTCGCCCTCACCGCGAAGCGATGCTCATAATGCGGCCCTCTGTATCACACTTCAATCGCGACGACTTAGTTATTTTTGGGAAACCTGAGAAGGTCACCGAGAAAACCATTTTTAGTAACAATCGTCCCGGCGATATATTCTCCGCGTGTACGCTTTTTCGACGATCCTATTGGTTCCAGAGGACCAGTCTCGGTCTCCCCAGGCCTCCCGCAAAGACATCCCTCGTCGCCGCGATAAGTAATCTGATTGCGACGTCGGAGAGCCTTCCGCGGGAAACCCGAGAATGCAACCGAGAGAACCTCTTCAAACAATTTCAGGTAATAATCTAGGAATCAATTTTTGAATTTATACTGTTAGATTTTAAATTTTTGAATGTTTAATTCTGGAATTTTAAAAGTTTAAATTCCACATGTTTTCGAATTTTATATTTTTGGAATTTAGTGAAAATAGAATTGAAGACTTTTAACCTCAAATTATTCTTTCGGAGTAGAAACAGAAATTCTCGAGTTTATTCTCCTACCTTGTGTACAAATAATAGAAAATGAAGGAATGAGAGTTTGGTAAAAAAATACTATCAAAAATTAATTTAATTAATGTAAATGACGTTGGTATATGACACAAAACTTCTCTGACATCTCTCCACGCTATAACGATGCCACCACTGCATAGGCTATATCGATGGATCCTTTGGCTGCGATACGATGAAACAACTTCGCGCTCGATGTAAAAAAGAATATAATAACGAACACCTATACGCAGCCATTTGTGTATTATACGATGGTATTAAAAAATAAATACGGCACAAACACAAAACCGAACACGCGACGATTGAGCGGTAATATCATCATTGCGGTGAGAACACAAACTCACACACTTCGCCTTAATTATGAGGGGGGAAATACACACACGAAGCTACAATAATCGAACTTGTGCGCGCTTTTTCACCGTCATTTCACTCGCGTAAACACGCACTCTCATCTTCGGTGCAGTTCGACACTCACTCGAGAAACTACACAATAACACACACCAACACATTTGCGCGCGTTTCGGAACAAGAAATAAAACGAAACGAAGCATCTGAATACCGAAACTGAAAACAATGCTTTGCTCACTCAGCCGAACGAACTTTTTTATGCCAAATGTTGAATTTCCCACAAACCGTATATTACTGTCACAGAAAACACAGACCCTCCATTAAACCAAAACACTGCTGCACACCACAAACATTCTACAACACCTGACGGGCACAAATTCAACTTCTGCTTTTTATACTATAGATGCTTTAAACTTGAAAGTTCATTCGCCTCTCATGTCTGCACGATTTTCCCAGGTTCCTAAGTTAAGAAGACCATGTCAAGGGAACATATTCTAATCTGCACAAAGGCAAGCGAGTACAAAAGTACTCGCAATTTGCATTTATTTGCAATGCCAATTTACCCAGACACCTTGGTTCTGAAGTCTGTGTTGGAGAAACACATTTCAGCCGGAACAAAGAAGCCCCGGACTTGCTTGTATTTGCAATGCCGATTTCCCCACGCTCCATGGATTTGAAGTCTTCGTTAGGCAAACACATTTCAGTCGGAACAAAAATATTCCCGACTTGCAAAAATTTGCAATGCCAATTCCCCCAGACACCTTGGACCTGAAGTCTGTGTTGGGGAAACACATTTCAGTTGGAGCAAAAATACCCCCGACTTTCATGTATTTGCAATGCCGATTCCTCCAACGCTGCTTGGTTTTGAAGTCCGTGTTAGGGAACAAATTTCAGTAAGAACAAAAGTTCCCATACTTTTCCAATGCCGATTTCCCCAAGGCTGCTTGGTTATGATGGCTGTGTTTGGGAAACCGTAAATCGGGCCAATCAAAACGAGGCAGATAGGGCGTTTAGATAACGCTTAACTTTTTAGAGTTATTCAATTGTTTATCTAATGAACAATAACATTTTATTTATTGCGATAGATGCGTAGATATATTCCCTATCAATTGATGCAAACATCTTTCCGATCCAGTAAGAAATGTTCGAGTTATAAGCATTCGGAATCTTTCATTTTTTCCTGCATGTTCTGTGTTTAGGTTTTCATTTTACCCCCCATATACTCCGGTTAGACGTAGTCCCACGTCAATACATGCAAAAAAAAAAACGAATAAAAAAATTTTTTTTTGACTCGATTATATACAGGATTCGATTATATACAGTGAAAAGAAACCAGAAACTGTATATAATCGAGTCCGCGCTGTATTGACTGTGTATGAATTAGTTGCGCAGTGAGTATGATGGCTTTAATAAAGATGGTTCAGCAACTTGTTTTACAATTTATTATGGTTCATTTTGGTTCATTTCACATTGTATGACATTCGATAGATGTTCAGCAGGACAAGGTTCTGAAGTTGAAACGGTGGATCAAAAAGACAATAGGCTTCCCATCAGTCAAATGGTTACACAGAAAAACATACACAAAAACAGACGTATGAAAATTTCCCTATTCCCGATACTGAATCTGAAGGAGATTGCGGATTTCAGAAATAAATTAAACAATTCGTACTACATAATTGCGTGATTATTTTCCTCAATTAAATCACCCCATTGCAGAGGCACTCTTTCCGAATGTCATTACACCTCAAAGAATTGAGGAACCGTGGATTGTCTATTTACTGAGACCACTTGAGAACACGAAACGAAAAACCTCCATTCTTCCCTAAATTGATGCGCTATTCCATTCGCATACTTCGCTTCCTCAACTTTACGTTGATTTTGGTGAACCGCACCTTTTGACTTCGCGATTGCTAAATCAAGAGCGGAGAAGAAATCATCGTTACCTGCAAGTAAGTGGTGGTGGGTAATGAGATAGACACTCGAGTGAAACTTAAACGGTTCGATTAGCGGCGTTCATGTCAATCGATGTTTTCACTCGTTTGAAGGTAAACGGATATAGATTGGAAATTGTGAATGGGATTTCGATCGCGAGAAATAAACTATTTCGCGTGTAAAAAAGGTTTATGTTCGCAATTGCTTTTCCCTATAATACTTCATATCATAACCTCTAAAGGGAATATTGCTTGCGAGTGTCAACGAGGAGTACGACTCAGTGAATTGTGAATCGAAGGGAAACACAGTTCAGTCTCAATTTTCCGTTTTCCATAGGAAGATTCGAGGAGTGCATTGCACCAATGGTGAAACCAATTAAGCAATCACAACAAATCGTACGATAATCGTAGAACTTCTTCCGACCCGATATACCGGTGGCGACACAATGCCTGGCTGTGTCACAGTTTTCATTTTATTCCAACTATCATAACGAAACTTTTTTTTTTTCAATTACAACCAGACCCAGAGTGCTGGAAAATAAACTGCTTGCTCCATACAGCAAATTAAATGAACAAAACCCCACTTTTTCCCTATTGCCTATCAAATTTATTCCCTGCAGTTTTTCATCCCTCGCGAAGCCACCCAACATAGACGAATGGGGCATCACTTTTTTAAGCCTGCCTCCCTCTTTCTCTTTCTCCCTCGAGCTCAGCCCAACCGCAAATCTCATTTTTATTTTTTCGCTCAACCGCTTCAATTTTGCGCTTTCTACATCACGTTGTCGCCAGCAGAGGACGCAGGAATCGGATTGAGAAGGTAGTAAGCAAAAAATAAAAAAGAATCAGTCACTCAGTTATTGACTCCAGTCACATTATTATTAACAATTTACTAGCGCATTTGTGTGCGCGACTATTGAAAGCCGATAAAATATAAAAGCACAATCGGGTCGGAATTGAAAACAAGAATATGTCCAAAAAAAAAAAGAGACGGAACGAGAGCGGGCGGGCGACCGGGGAACCGCTCGCTCGCTCACTCGCTCCGATTTCGTTCTATTTTTCGGTTTTTTTTCCTCTCGCTGTTGTTTCGTTCGTTTCGATTCACGGGGAGAAGAAAGGCCTGATTGTGAGGCACACAAATGAATGAACGGCGAATGCCTGCGAATTGTGTGAGCAGAGAAAGGGAAGAATAATGCCCCGTCCGGAGTAGAGAATACCCAACAAATCGTCGCCGGTGACGGGAAAAAGGGCGAGGAGCGAACGAGCGAGCGAGCGAGCGCAAGCGGAAGATGGAAGCACGAAGAAGTTTCAGCGAAGAGAGCGAGATGCAGCGCTGGCGATCGCGAAGCAATCGAAAGGAGACGGAGTGATTCGCTCTCTCCTGGGAGAGCGCGAAATCCAGGTAGGCTAGGAAAAGAGAGCGAGGCGCAAGCAAATGGTTGTGTGTGTGTGTGCGCACAGGAATCTTAAGATAAAAGGCGTAAACAATGGGGGAGAGAAATGGAAAACACGCCTCCTTTTCATCCGGTCGTTTGTGGTTGTGTTTTACCGTGTTTTCTTTCTCTTCTCACGGTTCGGTATGGTTTAGCGTTTTGTTGGCTGCCGATGTGTGCGTGTTGAATGGAAGAGAACAAAGCGAAATGAAGAATAGGTGAACACCGGAGCGATCGGGATGAGAGAAGGTGCTGAACTGGCAGAACCACAATTATTCAGTTTGAGTTTGGCTCTTGTGCTGTGAAGACCTGAATTGCAATCGGATTTTTTTACTGCATATAATTGAGCGAACCCGAATCCGAGATTTAATTTTGACAAGAGTTGAAAACAAGTTTTTTTTTGTGAGCGACAAAAACGGGTTACACAACAGCTGTTGAAAAGAATACAATTAGTGGAATAATTGATGTAAAAGGTGTTGTTGCAGACGAAGAAAAAAAAACTAGAGCGATCAGTAGTGATTTTATGAACTGAACAGTTCGAATTGAATGACAAATTGTGAAACCAGAAGTGCATCAAAAAGCGAACAATTTTAAAAGTGCGTTTGTGATTTACAACTTCCACAAAAAACAATGATCAATCACACCATGGCCAGTTTGGGTCATCCGCATTACGGATTTGCGCTCGGAAACCAGATGGAGATGCCGCCGGCAGCGGATTACGCGCCGCAACCACATCATAGCCCAAGCAACATGGACGTGAAGCCCCGGCTAAGCTTCCCACCATCCTCGCTGGCAGCTTATCAAACCCACACGCCGACCCAGGTCGTCGGTGGATCTCAGCAGCAAACCTCGCCCGGTCAGGACGGACACATTAAGCGTCCGATGAACGCTTTCATGGTATGGTCACGACTTCAGCGTCGGCAGATCGCGAAGGACAACCCGAAGATGCATAATTCGGAAATTTCCAAGCGCCTTGGTTCGGAGTGGAAGCTGCTGACTGAAGCTCAGAAGCGCCCCTTTATCGACGAAGCTAAACGTCTGCGGGCTAGCCACATGAAGGAACATCCCGACTACAAATACCGCCCACGTCGCAAGCCCAAGAACCCATTGACCAATGCCGCACATGGACTCCCCATCGGAATGCAGCAACCCGGCAAAGCCACCCTCGGGTCGTCTTACCCGTTCCATCAATTGCCACCGTACTTCGCCCCAACACATCCCCTGCAGCAGTTGGAACAACACTACTCCGTGCCATACTTTGGCGGTTTTGACCCGTTGACCCTGTCCAAGCTGCACCAGTCCCAGTCCCAAACGATGCAAAGCACCCAAAGCCACCTGGAAGCCCACAAGAACCAACAGATGCCTCCGACATCGTTGAGCTCGTTCTACTCCAACATCTACAGCGGCATTTCGGCGGCAGCCGCCGCGTCACCTTTGTACGCCGCCCACACCAACAGCCTCTACACCTCGTCTGCCTCGTCGGCCTCGCCCGGATCCAGCCCAAGTGCATCGCAACAGTCCAGTGCGCTGCCGGATATCGAAAACTCGATGCGACGACCCGTGCAGGTTATCTACTAGAGCTAGTTGTTGCTGTACTCGTAAGGCAGAGTTCTTTAAGTCGGATAGATCTGTTGACTTTTCGGTGATCGACAATCCCGTGAAACCGATCAGTATTTTGTAGTTCAGTTTATTCACTTCACCCCGTCCGATCAACCTGACACCATTGTACATATTAGCGGTTTTGTGATCGATGGGTTACAACGAAAGGAGCGCGAACACACACACGCCCACTCTATCTCCAAAATGTTTAATTTATTCATACGAAAACATTCGATAAGTGAGTAGTAAAAAAAGACAAGAAACAAAAAATACGAATCAAGGAACGTCACCCCTCTCATAGTAGGAATTTAGTTATTATTTCTTCAATCGAAGCAAAACAAAGCATTGTGTACCAATATGTTTTTACTGTAAATAGCTAGAGATTTATCGGTGTATCAGAGTGTGAGGCGCATCAGCGCACCAGGTAACAGAGGATGATGATCATGATGCTGTGAGGAATGACTTCACTCTAGAAGTGCTAGGCTAATTACCGTTGTAAAGATAGTTTTACGTTAGGCTCTCACCTTTTCCGTGTCTCCGTCGATAAGGCGGAGACGGAGTTTGATGGGTTTCAGACAGAGATTATTTTCTATCTCACAGAGTTAGGACGAAGCGTAGGGCAAATGGACGCAAGATGAAGCAAGCTTTATACTCCCTATTATCGCGAATATCTGCATCCGGGAACGACTCAGTAAATTTTTATCGATAGTTTAGGTATTGTAATGAATTTAATCTTATTTGTTATTATGATTAATGGAAAATCGGAAAAGATATCAGATTGTATTGTATGCAAAATAAAACTTTTCGTAAAAGGATAAACGCCACTTATTTCTTTTTCACTATATTATATTATATTTATCGGTTCGAAATTAATTGCTTTTTTCGATTGCAATTCCCCCTGGGTTCTCTCGCATTTGCCGTCGGCTTTGGTCTTTTGTTTGTGGTCTTCGTCTTCGAAAAATATGAATTACTGGATTACGCTCGTGATCAGGTCTGATCACGATTGAGTCCAAATAGTTCGAGGTTCAAGTGTTAAAAGCTCTTCGAAAAAAAATAGGGAAGGAACTCGTCTCAGTAATTGAAGGCATTTCAGTCAGTCGAGAGGTACACACTTACATAATTTAGTTTTCGATATTTTGTTTTGTATTATTGTTTGGAATGTGTCATTAAATGAAACATTTCAAACATCAGATTTTCAGTTCGTTTTCTACAATTGATTGTATAGATACAGTCTATGGGTAGCGCAATAAAAAAAAACTCCCTGGCATATAATAGGATGATTCCGCACATTTACCAATTATGTAAGTTGAAATTGTCCATTCCCAACAGCACCAGTTATATGATTTTCAAGAGAATCTTAAAACATTTTTATTCGAAGTAATCCCCGTTTGATTTTACACATTTCTCCCATCTCTCAGACATATTGTGAATCCCTTCCCAATAACTTATTTTTGTGTTTCGACGAAATCCGTTCACCAACCCATTTTTCGTCATCTTTATATTCGGAGAAGTGCTGCTTTGCAAGTGCATGTCTCATTGAAGCAAAAAAAAAAGGCCAGGACTGGAGAATATGGCGGGTATGATAACGTTTCCCAGTTAGGGGTTTTTATTGCGTCTTTCACGGCTTTAGCAGCGTGCGCCGGTGCGTTGTCATCACTTTATAGTGTACTAGCTGACCCGGCAAACTTCGTCCCGCCCAAAAATTATTTTTCGTTATCACATCCACGTTTTCTTACTAAGCGCTCGTTCATGGATCCAATCGCAGAACTGTTCATTGATTGGTCTTCTAATCTACCCTTTAAAATTATTTTTTACTATAAAATTTCAGTACTTCATTATAATATAAGATTATTTTCAGACACAATTCTCGTGCAAGATTTTTCATCCAATTGCAAATAACATGTTTCTCCGTTACATGGAATAAATGTTCGATACAGAAAATATGATAGAATGAAGACAGCCGTAAATCGGACGATTTCTTTCTCGAGTTTTGCTCTTATGATCACATTCGGCGATCCATTTTTATTTATATAGATAGAAGACGATATAGCAGTGCGTTTTATCACATTAAAATCTTTTATTGCTATGACATATAAGTTATACAAATTCTGTACTAAAACAGGAGTGTAGCACATTTTTTTGTTATGTTTAAGCTCATTTGATGTTATAAATCAAGATGTCAAAACATTTGCTAAACATTAATTTTGGGTGTACTTCGAATTTATCATTTATTGTCGGTAGCGATTTGTATTCGCCGCTCCACCCAGTTTTAGTATCTCCATGGTACACCGTCCTGGTCTCACCATACATAAAAAATCTATCGGCCAAAATGGTTTGACTCAACAGTGGATGTGCCTGCTGCACCATGTGAAAGCCATGTTTTTATACTTAGAGTTTTCAAAATAACGTTATAACACGCAAACGATGTGCTTTTCTTCAAATAAAAAAACCAAAGTGGGGAATGCTACAAATGCTCTTTATTTGGAACGAAACTCTAAATTTTTAATACGCTAAACCACCAAATTACTTTGTTTGTTTTCTTCTTGTAGGATGGCACTAACATATTTTGGAAGTTTATGCATACAACCCTACTAGCAACATCTGAAACATCATCGGAACAATTACAACTCGTACACCAGGTAAAGTCACAATGAATGTGAAGCGCGAAATGTAGCCACGGCAGAATCACTTTGAAAAATGTTATGTTTTTGGTGAAAATTTATTGCATGTAACTCTTACTCCTACTCGACCGGTATTAGAATAATCTCAATACACTTACAAGAATGTGCTTATTAGAGTATAAACCACTATCAATAAAAAAAAAAGTTCCAAATTTCTTGTAGAAAACCTGACACATAATATTCGTTCAAAATTTTTATTCTTAAATGTGTTTATTTCTTTCTGCAATCAGTCCAATTGAAATTCGCATTGAGGCGTATAGCATCGTGTTTCGTTGGGTTTGAAGTGAAAATGAAACTGGGTTGAATAAACACTCAGGAAGTAAACATTATAAAAGAAAGTTATCTTTTCCATTTCGAATATGTTTTTTCTATAATAAAGTAACTTGTTTTTTTTCTGGTGAGAAAAATTGATAATTGTGTTCGATAATGATAATTATCTTATATTACACTTGCTGACCCGGCAAACTTCGTTCCGCCCAAAATTTGTTTTTTTGTTATCAATACCTTCAAATATTCACGTTTTCTTTCTAAATCCAAGTTCATGAGTCCAATCGCAGAACTGTTCATTAATGATTGCTCTTGTAATCGACCCCGTTGAATTTACCTTTTACAAAAAAATTCCTTGTACTTCTACCAAAACTCATCATTATAATATCATATTATTTTCAGACACAATTCTTGTTGAAGATTTTTCAACCACTTTCAAATAACATGTTTCTCCGTTACATGGAATAAATGTTTGATACAGAAAATATGATAGAATAAAGATAGACCCCTCTCCTCTTCTCCCCTTAGAGAGGGGAGAGGAGTGTCCATTCACCATAGAAACGTTTCGTGCTCCCTAAAATCTTCACATGCTGAATTTGGCTCCTTTTGCTTGATTAGTTTTCGAGTTATGCAGAAATTTGTTTTTCATTTGTATGACAGCCCACCCTAAAAGAGGTGGGAGGAGTTTCGAATCGCCATAGAAACATTTATTGCATCCTAAAACCTCCACATGCCAAATTTGGTTTCGTTTGCTTGATTAGTTCTCGAGTTATGCAGAAATTTGTGTTTCATTTGTATAGCAGCCCTCCTTAGAGAGGGGGGGGGGGGTGGTGTGTCTAACCACCATAGAAACATTTATTGCACCCTAAAACCTCCACATGCCATATTTCGTTTCATTTGCTTCATTAATTCTCGAGTAATGCAGAAATTTGTGTTTCATTTGAATGGCAGCCCCCCTAAGAGAGGGGGAAGAGTATCTTACCACCGTAAAAACATTGATTGCACCCTAAAACCTCCACATGCCAAATTTGGTTTCATTTGCACGATTAATTGTCGAGTAATGCAGAAATTTGTGTTTCATTTGTATGGCAGCCCCCCCCCCCTTAGAGAGGGGGGAGAGGTCTCAAACTATCACGAAATCCTTCACCGGCCCCAAAAACCTCTACATACCAATTTTCATGTTGATTGGTACAGTAGTTTTTGAATCCATGAGAATCAGACAGACAGACAGAAATCCTTTATATATATATATATATATATATATATATATATATATTTCTTTTCATACACGGAAGGATATATATATATATATATATATATATATATATATATATATATATATATATATATATATATATATATATACAGTCAACTCTCCCTAACTCGATATCCAAAGGGACCATCGAGTTAGGGAGGTATCGAGATACAGAACATTTTTTCCTAATTTATTTTTATGTCTCAAATTGTCGTATATTAGGGTAAGTGTCCCAATTATGGTATGAATTTGAATTTTTGATTCATTCCCTTAAAGTGAAAAAACACCTTTCTCATATAAAAAAAAAATTTCTATAATCTTTCAGGAGGTAATAGACGGTTATATTTCACGAAAAAAATCCTTCTACGCATATGTTAGAATTTCAACGATGACAGACTTATAGAACTTTTTCTTTGTTTCGGATTCTGTTGGCTCAAACTGACTCTACATTGAAAAGTATGCTACGTAATCCGATTTTGTTGCTTTCATTTGAAAGATGAGAAAATTTAGTACAGGATATAGTAGTGGAACATCTAAATTAGTGGATTAAACATTTTTGAAGTGGAAAATTTAAAAGTTTTTTTTTTATTTGTAATTATTAATTTTATCCTAAAAATTCATACTAAACTTGATTGTTTCTATCAATTAAATTAAAGCTCTCTAACCTCTCTACAATTTGTTCTTTGACGCCCAACTTCTATCTCTCTTAATTTCGCTGCAATATCGATATAAACAATTCCTGATGAA
The DNA here is from genome assembly GCF_029784135.1 of Toxorhynchites rutilus septentrionalis. NCBI lineage: Eukaryota > Metazoa > Arthropoda > Insecta > Diptera > Culicidae > Toxorhynchites > Toxorhynchites rutilus. The sequence goes on from NC_073745.1 coordinate 59,727,312, forward strand.
GATTCAATCAAAATCTTCAAAAATCGCGACCCACTGTACTTATAAAAGCCACTTAAATTTCACCTTAATGCTGAAAGGTTAATTTTTTTTCTTGAAATTATTCATATTTGAATTATAAAAAAAAAACTTTTTTTTTCAAACTGTATACAATCGAGTCCTAAATTTTACATAATCGAATCATATATAATCGAGTTTGTATATAATCGAGTCCAACTTGCATGAGGCACTAGGTTAACAAAGAAAATATTGATTAAATATGTTACTCAAACTGAATTGTAACGATCACGCAGGAACTGTTCAATCACAAAGAAATGTTCGAACAGGAACATTTTCAGTTGATTTCAATATTCCGGACATATTCTTCAGGTTTGATTAAACGTTCGAATTAACATCTCAATAGAACTACTATCTTCAGCGTTTTTCTCAGGTTTTTCAACACTTTCCAGTATATCGGTATCTGGCATCAGATCACAGTAAATCACGTTTTGGTCCTTTTTGCACTAATTATTAAAAGACATTGAGCAATCGAACGGTATTGTACCGTCGACATCAGCAAGCTCACGACGCATTAATTATGCCAGCGGAATATCACTCCCGTCCATGTTGGTTGTGCTTTGAAGTTAGGAATTCCCAGTTTCTGGACAAATTCTCAAGCCATATCCCGAAGAATAGAAGAGGGGTAAATTATTCTGTCTAGCTTGACAAGACAAAAAATCATTGACCGCTCCAGCTTCTCGATTCTGACCAACCTTATATGCTTTTGGTCTAGATACAATTTTCCATTCTGATTCCATTTTTACTTTAGTTTGAGTAGTGTTGATACCGCACTTTGTGCAATACTGAAATTATTTGCAGCTTCAGACCCCTTCCGTCCATATTTTTCGACCTGCTCGATAATGCTCAAACCTTGCGCAATGGTTAGCATTTTGATTGTTCGCTTGAAAGGTTTCTCGTGGTTTTCCATACTTGAAAAGAAATTGTTTGATGACACGAACACTCCGTCTTCACTTTCAAGGGCAATTGAAATATGAGGTAATAACGCACAAAATCATGTACGCGAATCGAGTTAGGGAGAGTTGACTATATATATTTTCATTTCCACTTACGAACAAAGATCAATTTCGATAGCGCAAATATCGAATGGACTGACAACGCTTATTATGATGTAATTTTCGAACATGTGAGAATTCAATTTTCCCAAGGTCCCGACCTTCCTTCAGAGTTTTCCGAAAATTTTCCGATTTTTTTTTCAACAATATTGATCTACGGGAAGAGACGAATACAACACAATACAGGAGGCTAAAATCGGACCATCCCTTTTTCGGGTTTTTCGCTTGCCAACAGATTTTGCCTTACATTTTTATTTATACAGATATATTACTTAACATACAAAAAAAAGACGGGTGGGTAATGTCGGGGACATAACCGGAGTGACGTAGGACTATACAAAGGGGACAGCTTTTGTTAAATATATTGTTTTATTTTCTTCTCCTACGTGAATACCTACCTATCTACCTGAAAAATGGATTAGTTTACTGTTTACTCTTCATGAATATGTTGATGGTTCTGAAAAGAACCTTTGGTGTTGTGTTTTTTTTTATCACTCGATATTCCTATCTTGTTCGGTTAAACCTTCCTGTTTAGCTATTGCGTTTGCCACTCGCCACAGCTTTCACAGTTGGAAAATTTCTTCCCATCCAGCTTGTGACATATTGTTCAGTAAATTACATTTAATGCGACTTTGCCACTCACTGAAACTAATTGTTGCCTTGCCGAACAGAAGCTGCTCTGTTCTTGATGCGTGTTTTCTGATTGTCGTGAGCAGCTTTGCAAGCCAACTCGAGCACTCCGACGGCCGAAACTCTATAATCGCTGTTAGGTATACTGGTGCTCCGGCACCAATCCGTTCGGCCTAGTTACCCTTGCGGAGCAATCAGTGAATGCGACCAACAGGGAACTGGAGACCTGCACGGTTCGAGTGAGACTTTGCCTTTTCCTTAACTTGTCCTCCTTTGTTACGTCCACGATGCCGATGCCGTACAACCACACGGGTTTACGGTTTGAAAGAAAATAAGATATTTTTTGGGGTCCGCGTGTGTTATACTCTAGCGGTACACATTCACAGGATAGAGACAAATCGGCAGACTCAGCCAGAGGGGCGAGTCCAACGAGACGAACGAATGAGCGTTAAAAGGGAGCGATGGCAAAAAAATACATTCATTACGATTTGTTCGCTCGTTGGATTCACATGCAGGCTAAAAAGGGTCCTTTTCAGGATCACAAAATTATCTTCAATCTAAAGAGTTTATTGTTTTGTTATCACACGATATCCCCATCTTAACCTTTCTGTTTAGCGATTTGTTGCCACTCGCCACAGCTTTCACAGTTGGAAAATTTCTTCCCATCCAGCTTGTGACATATTTTACAGTAAATTACATTCAATGGCACGTCGCATTACCACCACTCAGTATCGGATTGGAGGTAATTTTAACCTGTAATTGAACATTTGCGATGACAGTGGTACAGTGTCGACCTTCAATGTGGGGTCATAATTTGGACCCCGAACTCTATGTTTACAAAAATGTCCAACTAAATATGTCGCATTACAGGTCCGTCCAATTAGCTAAATGTCGAGATAAGTGTAAATTACTGTACTTTCGATCTAGAAGCAATTTAAGAGTTGGTGAAAATCAATAAGCTCAGAACAACTGCCAAATTCATATACTCATCATATCCTGGCAAACAAATTATGAAAAAACCAATTTGTGTTTTATTATTATTTTGGATATTGTTTTAGAAAGCATTGAACTGTATTTCCTAAACTCTTTTTTGGAAGGTTTAATGGCCCTGAAAAGCGCCTTGTTTTATGGAATGGTTCCAATTTAGAAAACTTAGTACTCGTGGTTTTGAAAAACACCATTTCGAACGCCCTCGATGCCGCCTTGTTCTGGATTTGCCACCAAAGCAGTTTGTATAAAGAACAAACTTTTTTCTTCTGCTACCTGATGCCGTTTTGCGATTGCGTTTGCCACTCGCCACTCGCTGCAACTGCCTGTTGTCTTGATGTCCACCGAACCGAATGTGTTCTGTTCCGAATGCGGGTTTTCTTATCGTCGCGAGCAGCTTTGCCAGCTAACTCGATCACTTCGGTGGCCGAAACTATATAACGCCGGCTAGGTGGACTGGTGCACTGGTACTAACGCGCTCGGCCTAGCTACCCTTGCGGGGAACTCCAGATCAACACGGTTCGAGCGGGATTTTGCCTTTCCCTTCACTTTTCCTCCTTTACCATGTCCAGACATGGCTGCTTGGGTTGGTTTGTTGATGTGTTGTGATGCGAACCGATGTGGTGTACGGTTTGAATGAGAATGATCGGTACGGCAGCGGAGCGGGGATTTTTAAGCTGACTGGCTGGCTCGAGAATTACGCATGTGTGAGACTGCGACCAATGTTTCGTTCATATTTTTTCTTTTTCCTTTCCAATCGTTCTTCATTCTATTTCTCTGCTGCTCTGGTTGCCCGTTTTGGTCGGTTCGATTTGAGGAGCACAAAATGGACCAATCAAAAATGGGCACATAGTGCATTTTGACAATGCTTGATATTTCACAATTATTCAATTATTTATCTCAAGAAAAATGAAATGTTATTCGTTATGATAGATGCGTAGATATATTTCCTATCAATTGATGCAAAAATCTTTGCGATCTATTGAGAAATGCTCGAGTTATAAGCGTTCCAAATCTTGCATTTTTTCCTACTTGTTCAGTGCCTAGATTTCCATTTCACCCCCTATATCTTCCGGTTAGACGTAGTCCTACGTCAAAATTGGTGTAAAATGGACTGTCCCCTGAATAGCCCTGAACCCTTGCAGCCAAAACCTCGTAAACTTGTGGGAGTTCTACTAGTTTTTCTAGTGGACCAATTTCAACCAACGACTTTTTTTTTGTAATTCTGGATAAATTTCCTGTCATCGTACGCAGGGATTTTTCAAAATATTGATTTTTGGCGAAAAGGCGACATTTTTTGTAAATTTTTTTGTTTGCTAAGTTTGCCAAACTTAGTCTCGAGAAAAACGCGTCTTAAATTTTGGATTCTTACGCAAGACTGAGGTCCATTAATTGGTCTGTAACTTTGGAACGGAGCATCGGACAAGCCTGGGACAAAAGCTACAATAAAGTAGACATCCTAGAGAACATTTTAGGCCAGCATTATTTTTTTTCAAATTTTTTCGAGTTTCCATAGTGTACTAACCTCATAACAGATGTAACTTTGTAATAAATTGACAAATGAAGATAAATTATGTTTTGTGTTAAAGCTACAAGAACACCGCATTACGATACGAGTTGAGCTTGCTCAGGTATTCGCAGTTCATTATGTGAATGTGAAGCCTTTCCGCGTTTTCTGTGAGCTTTGGGACAATGAGGCAAACAGATGGGAAGCTGTTGTCTTCAGAACAACTGTAACTCGTGATATAACAAATAATATTGTTGAATGTACCAACCTCCAGGGGCAATTGCGTGGTGAAGTGAACAACTTCATCTCAATTCTCCACAACACACGGCAAATGCACGAAATGCGTCACATTCATATAATCAATTGCGAATATCTCAGCAATTTCAGCTTGCATCGTCATACAGTCTTTCACAAAGTTTTTTTCCTAATTGTTTCGGCATTTTCTTCAATGACACTCATGGAGGAACTTCGTCATCAAATGTAGTGTTATTTGCGTCATTTTATTAGTGTTTAGTTGTGCCAAAATATTGTTTCATCAGAATATTGCTCAGAAGTTTGGTGCAGCATAATGATAACATGTTAAAATACATCATAGCTACCACCAATTCAAAACACTCACTCAAGGTATTATTTAGAAGAACCGTTGAAAAATTGAATCAGGGTTTCCAGTAATTTGGTTTGAAGTGCGCTGGAAGATCCAAGCCCTACCTAATGCAATTAGAATTAACTTATAATATAGCTTCTTAAAAAATACCTTTAAAATGAGGAAATCTGTATCATGTAGACCACAAATTGGAATCTCTGCCTCTAATCTTCTGCACTGAGGTTCGCTCGAGTTAATTGGACAAAACAAAATAATTTTATAAATAATAACTAGACCAAACGCCAATGAGGGTTGTTCCAGTGCTGGGCTGCTGTCTACAATACTGTTTGCTGAACATCAACTAGTCCAAGGATAGAACATGAAGCAGACTATTTTTCTCGAAAAATATTATATTCAGTAGAACTGTAGTGGGTAAGGTGTGGTTGAATTGAAAGTAATTCTTCCGGAGTAACACTACTGCATTTTATTCTATGATATTTTAACCACCCAAATTGAAAACATATAGAAAAAGGAAAATGGGAACGAAATCATAAGCCATTGCGACTTCCATATTAAGTGCTTTGAGAGGTACTTAATGCGGAAATAGTTCCTGAATGGTTCAAACAGCAGTTTGTGAATGATTCAAATATTTTTTTTCATCTCTATTATAGTGACTTTCAACTCATTTGGCCGGTTCGTCACTTTTACTTCCATTTTTGGAAGAATCTCGGGAGTGAGAATTGAACTCATGACCTTTAGCGTGAGAGGCATGGATGTTACCACTACGCCAGATCGCCTCCTAAATGATTCAAATAATCGCATTGATAGGTAGAAATAGAGGTAGGACAAACAACAAAGAGTTATTAATTGAAAAACATCCAACTCGAGCTACCCGTCTGTCCGTCTCTTCTCCATAATATGCCATTTTCAAGTTGTAAACTTTTCCTTGGTGCGGAAAAATGTTCAACTTGACGGTCTGTTTTTTTTCATTTTTTTTTTTTTATTAAATTCGTTTATTTTTACAGGCTCAGTTACATAAGTTTAAAGGAGCCGAATTTCTAATTATATTTTTATTACTATACATAAACATTTTCTAAATCTAAGGTAAGTAAGGTAGAAAACCGATTACTCGCGGTCTACTCGAGTTTAGTAGGGTGACATATTTGTTCAGGAAAAGGATGGGATATAAGGAAATTGTTACAATAATGATAATCTCACACACTCAATTCTTAAATATATTCGTATATCTATTGTGTATTTACATTTCAACTTATTCTACTGTTTGTAGCAAGGGGACCAATTGCACGCAAAGGATATAAGGATATAAGGATAATCACACACGAACATCGATAGCTTTAAGGAAAATATAGATTTGGGACATGTAATCAAGGTCTAACCGAGCCAACACATCTCTCACCGGCACATTGGGCTGTCTTCCTCTAGCCCTGAGGGAGTTTTCTAAATTCGATCTGACGACAAGATACAACTCGCACGACCAAACAACGTGCTCGATGTCGTGGTAACCGTGGCCACAAACACAAAGATTGCTGTCGGCAAGATTAATACGAAAGAGTAGCGCGTCTAACGAACAGTGGTTGGACATGAGTCGGGAGAAGGTGCGAATAAAGTCTCGACTCAAGTCCAGACTTTTGAACCATGGTTTGAAGCTAACCTTAGGGATAATTGAGTGGAGCCACCGGCCCAATTCATCTTCGTTCCATTTGCGTTGCCAATTAGCGATGGTATTTTTACGGACTAAAGAATAAAATTCATTGAAGGCGATTTGACGCTGATAAATATCGCCTTCAATCGCACCTACCTTTGCTAATGAGTCAGCCCTCTCATTACCCGGAATTGAGCAATGAGAAGGGACCCAGACAAAGGTAATGACATAACAGCGTCTGGTTAAAGCACTCAAAACTTCTCGTATTCTCTCAAGGAAATACGGCGAGTGCTTTTCCGGCCTCACTGAACGGATAGCTTCGACAGAGCTAAGACTATCCGTTACTATGTAATAGTGTTCAACAGGTCGTGAGGCGACGCTGTCCAGCGCCCAGTGTATTGCTGCCAATTCAGCAATATACACTGAGCAAGGATACTGAAGACTGTGTGAGGTGCTAAAAAATACGTTGAACACTCCAAATCCTGTGGACTCATTCATAGAGGACCCATCAGTAAAGTACATATTATCGCAATTGATACGCCCATACTTTGCATTAAAGATCGTAGGAACGATCCCCGATAGAAGATAATCTGGAATTCCATGGATTTTCTCCTTCATGAACAGATCAAAATGTACAGAGGAATTGATGTAGTCAGGAAAACAAACACGGTTGGGAATATACGAAGAAGGAACAACCTGCATGGAGATGAATTCATGATATGAACTCATGAATCCAGAGTGAAAATTTAGCTCGATCAGTTGCTCTAAATTTCCGATCACCAATGGGTTCATAACCTTACACCGGATGAGGAACCGAAGAGATAATAAAGTGAAGCGATCTTTTAGTGGGAGTACGCCTGCCAAAACCTCGAGACTCATGGTATGCGTTGAGGGCATACATCCCAACGCAATACGGAGACAAAGATACTGAATTCGCTCGAGTTTAATGAGGTGTGTTTTGGCAGCTGATTGAAAACAGAAACTGCCATACTCCATCACTGAGAGAATAGTTGTTCGATACAACATTATAAGATCTTCGGGGTGGGCTCCCCACCATGTGCCGGTAATTGTACGGAGAAAGTTTATTCTTTGTTGGCATTTTTTACTCAGATACCTAATATGGGCCCCCCAAGTGCATTTGGAGTCGAACCAGACCCCAAGATACTTGAATGACATAGCATGAGTGATCGGTTTACCCAAAAGTTGAAGCTTTGGTTTTGCTGGTTTATGCTTCCTAGAAAAAACCACCATCTCTGTTTTCTCCGTGGAGAATTCGATCCCTAGCCCAATGGCCCAGGTTGAAAAATTGTTCAAAGTATCTTGTAAGGGTTCTTGCAGGTCGGATTCGTTTGATCCTACGACAGACACCACTCCATCATCTGCAAGTTGTCTTAGGCTGCAATTTTGTGTAAGGCAATTGTCAATGTCGCTTACGTAGAAGTTGTACAAAAGGGGGCTTAAACATGAGCCCTGGGGGAGGCCCATGTAAGAGACCCGACTTACTGCCGAATCTCCGTGAGAAAAGTTCAAATGTTTCTCACAAAGCAAGTTATATAACATATTATTCAATAGAGGCGGCAGTCCCCGAGAGTGTAATTTGTCTGACAAAACCTCTATTGAAACAGAATCAAAGGCCCCCTTTATGTCCAAGAATACTGAAGCCATTTGTTTTTTTTCGGCGTAAGCCATTTGAATTTCTGAAGAAAGCAACGCAAGACAATCATTCGTCCCCTTGCCCCTGCGGAACCCATATTGTGTATCTGAGAGTAGGACACTACGCCTCGCGTTCATCGCGTTTTGGTCAAGCCTCCCGACGAACTCTGGATACGCTTCCTCGAACATTGCGAGTATTCGAGGGCGACCGCTCATGTCCGTCTCCAAAGCAGTGCAGATGTAATAGGCGCGGATCACGAATTCGTTCATTTCGTGTGTCCACATGATCCGTCGCCTAGTAGTACCCACAAGTGTGGACGACTGTCGTCTGACAGTCGCAACACGCCTCGTAGGCGCAGCGTTTCGTTGGTGATGTCGATGGCTGCTGTTTCCGTGTGGCGGTAGCTCTTCGGGTTGAACCCGGCTGGTGGCCCGCTCTTGCACATCGCCCTCCAGCCGCTGGCCGCTCGCTCTTACGCCCGTTCCAGGACCAGCTCCAGTTCGGGGACCCTCCTCGGGTGATCGCATTCGTAGTATTCGTCTTGACCTTAGCTCCATTGTCTGGGTGTATCTCCTTTGCCCGGGAGACAGCGGGTTGGCAAGGCCTCCATGACCCGGGAGGCCTTCCCCGGGAGAGATATAGCGCTCTGACTCGCTCGCACCCCCTCACTTAGCCACTTTCGACACCCGTTCTCGGAGCCAAGACCAGGTGTGTGTTTCCAGTTCACGCCCGATCTAAAAATGTCGTCATATGATCTTCGTGGAGGCGTGAGATAGGAACATTTGAGACCAACAGGTAGGCTCCTACCCTAGTGTTGATCCCCATTTGAGAACCTAAGGAAACATGTGTCCTACTCTGAGAGTAGGACACTTTTTTTTTTTTTTTTTTTTTTTTCATTTTGACCGATTTTATTCGAAAGACAGTATATTGAACTGCAAAAAAACTGTATTTAAGTTTTAGAAAAATAGTATTCATAGGTACGAAATTTCTCTTAACCTGTCCGTCAGGGTTCCAGTTCTACTGTCCATGTTATCAGGATCCCTCATTCAGGCCTCGCCCTTTTCAACTTCACGTATAAGAAATACCCGACGGAAAGAATCGAGTGCGCCGGTCGTCTTGTCACCCACCTCCTCTCTACGAGTACATCACCAAATAATGGTGGTAAAACAATGCGCGAGCTTCGCCAAGGAGACAACCGTTTCGAGGGCGAGGTTGCGAAGAAATGAGACAGCAAACACATCGGCGAATGATAACGATACCACCGAATACCGGAAAAAGAAGAAGAGCAGCGCGCGCTAAGGTGCCATAGTTTCAGTCTCGTCCCCGACAATGGCCCCAGAGACATGGTCAGAATAAAAGGGATAGAATGAAAATGTTATATTTTTATTGAGGCGAAATTTGCTGAACAACGCCGCGTTCGCTTTTTCCCCCTAACGGAGAAAGGATTTTACAAGGACGTGAAGCGCGGGAGAGAGTGGGTTTTTAGTGCTGACATGTGCTCATGGTCTATGTTTTCTTTGTGTGTTTTTTTGTGTGTGACAATTATTCAAAAGTATATTTATGACATCTGAAGCGCTAGAGCACTAGTGTAGACTCGCGCGCAGAAGTCGGAAGCCGGAAGGGAAAAAGCATCGGGACGGAAAAGGGGTGGGAGAATTGTTGTGAGTAACGGTGGTGTGTTAGGGAGGAACAAAGCGCGGACGAACGATGCACACAAAACAGCATGAAAAGGAATTGGGGAAATAAACAGCAGAAACATTGTGGCCATAATCGTGATGATGGTAATAACATTGTAGGGAAGTGACGTAAATTTATTCATTAGGATGTAATTAATCAAGCGAGGGGTTCACTATTTATGGGATTCTCTCCATTTCGTGGCCAGGACGCGGAGCGATGATACACATTGGAGGACAATTTGAATAATGATTCAAGTTGCTAATGGTTCTAGCATATAAACTAGAGTACATATCATTGTTCCTCGTTTTATGTTTGGGTATTTTCTTCGACAAATTAAAGCAAATTAAAAAAAAACTTTTTTTTAAGCAACCGAATAATTGCCAGGTAATAATCATAGCGCACTAAGTACCGTTTTGTCTCATATTCCGAACACTTAAGGTTTGATGGCTAGTAAACAGTGTCTCATTACTCAAAATGGTACTCTTTCGCGAAATTATTGATTTTTGGATACAATAGAGCCCTCTTTTCCATTTGACTACAATAAAATTGATTTACAAATGCAAATTCATGGTGAAAAACTAAAAATACTAAAAATCACTTTTGTCTCAAATTCCGAACAGCAAAAATGCATTTTTTGAAAAAAATCATAACTTTTAAACTACTAGACCGATTCCTATGATCGATATAATGAATTAAAGTCAATTAGTCTTTTTTGGAAAAATGGTATGCTCGCAAAATAATTGGATTTTGTTTTTGTAGTTATTGATTGTATTTATTTTTTATAGTTTACATGGTTTCGCGATCAAGGGCGCTATAGACGAATTTCATGCCAACTCGTCTTAAGAGTTGGCAGCACCATCTCAGATAGTAGTGAAACGTTGTGGGTGTAAATACATGGGTCATTTAAGCAACTTTGCATACTTGGAATATTCGAAAAACAATAAGACTACTTGTTGGAAAAAGCCAAATTTTTCTTCTAATTAAAAAAAAAAATATAACTCAAAAACTATGATACCTACAAAATTCTTGTCAAAGGATGGAATGTTGGAAATTGTTCAAATTGCCAAAAATATTTTGGAAAGAAATTTCGCTGACAAAAAAGTTATTTTAAAAATTAAAATTCATTTTTCTCAAAAACGTATTTTTTGAAAATTCTCAAAAATATATATATGAATAGTCCTTACAATTTCCAACAAGTCGTCCATACATCGGAAGATGGGAACTTCTACAGGGAAAAAGTTTTTCGAACAACAACTTTTTCATATTTTCTTTGAAAAAAAAACAACTCATCCTAATTTTGATAAAAGTCAAGATAGCGATGTAGTGTATTCGACAATGCTTTAGATCTTATTAAAATATTTACTTTTGTCGAAGACATGAACTTTCTATCTGTTATAGATGTCATTTTTGTATGAAGACTCCTGAAAAAATAATGTTTTGCTCGTAACATTTTTGTGTGTAAATTCCCACGTTTGACATGTTTTTGACACGTTTCTAAATAGAGAAAAGTTAGCAGAGCATATAAATTGAGACAATTTATAATTTATAAACAAAATTAGGATTAGTTGAATTGTTTTCAAAGAAAATATAAAAAAGATGTTGTTAGAAAAACTTTTTCCCTGTAAAAGTGCCCATTTTCCAATGTATGGACGACTTATTGGAAATTTAAGGCACTATTCATATATATTTTTTTGGAAATTTTTGAAAAAATAAGTTTTTGAGAAAAATGAATTTTAATTTTTAAAATAACTTTTTTTTACTTTTAATTTTTTTCCAAAAAAAACTTTGGTATTTTTTCGTAAAACTATAAACAATTTCCTACATTTCATCCATTGACATGAGTTTTGTAGGTATCATAGTTTTAAAGTTATAAATTTTGGAAAAGTCCAAGAAAAAAAATTTGGCTTTTTCCAAAAAGTTGTCTACTTATTTTTAGAACATTTCAAGTATGCAAAGTTGCTTAAATGACCCATGTCTTTACACCCACAACGTTTCACTACTATCTGAGATGGTGCTGTCAACGGCCAGTCGAGTTGGCATGAAATTCGTCTATATCGGTATCGATACTTGTAAACGATGTTAAAATGAAGTCTATAACCCAAAGAATGTCAGGGTTTTGAATATTATTTTATTTATAACATTAAAGTTCAGTAAATTCACATTTAAAAATGAAGTGTTCGCAATTTGAATCATGCGTAGAAACTTGACTCATATTTCGAACACTACTTCAAATTAGTTTTAATGAACATTTCTGCACACAATATCATTTGTGTCAACAAGTTATTGTAGGTTCTTACATCTTCTAGCACTTAACATGAAAACAACAAACAAAATAGTTGAAACAGCTAAAAAACCTAAAAATGAACGATGCTTGTATTTTACGGAATTTGCTAACCCAAACAATTTATCATTGGTTTTGACTCACTTTTTTGCAAATGTCTAATATAATAAATTATAGGATGTATCGATACCTGTAAATTATGTCAAAATAAAGCCTATACATAAAATAATGTCTGTGTTTTCATTATTCAATTATTTATAACATAAAAGATTAGTGAACTTACATTTAAAAATTAAGTGTTCGGAATTTGAGACTGTTCGGAAAATGAGACCAAACGGTAGGAGGAAGTCGAGAAAGACGGACACACCTGTATAATTGATAAATTTTTTCGTTTTTATTCTAAATTTTAATGATGTGAAAACTTCCAATACAGTATACTTACTGTATACACCTAGCTGGCTTTCTGTTAAAATTATAAATAAAAACAAAAAAATAATCTACAAAGAGCAGCTCGATGTAAATTTTCATTTACAGAAAATAAGGTTCCCATTGTTATCGAGTTTATTTTTTTGGGGTATTTTTCGTTACGTGAATATTTTTCCATAACTTCTCTTTCAGTTTATCGAATCAGCGGTGAAGTTTTTCTTATTTTTACTCCAGAAATATTGACGAGAATAAAATACTAATCAAGTCGGGTAAAACGAACACTCCACCGCCAAAGATAAATATTTTGTTTTTAAAACAATTTGAATATCTCCTTCTTCTTTCATTAATAGATTCCTACTAACTACGTTTGCAAGTGCAACCAGATATCATTGACGAATCAGCAGAGCGGTTTTTAAAACATAATCCTAATCAGTCATTCCAAATTCCGGAAGCTTTTTTAGACGTGAAAATATGAGCAAAATTACAAGCTCTTCCAGGTTTTAGTCTAGTCTTTTCGATATATTATTCTTAAGGCATATTTGAAGACCATCAAAACTTATCGAGTTCATAAACTTATATTTTCAGTTAGTATCTGTCTTTCACACTCCAAGTGTCCATCTTCTCCGCCAAGTGTCCGTCTTTCCCGACTCAATCTTGTTTTTTCAAAGATGCCGGACACATTCATTTTTCAAAACTTCTGTCTCAAAGAAAAAAATTTATTATGAAAAGATACCTAGACTATCAATTTGTGGTGAGATAGCAATATGCTTTTTGTGGAATTCACGAAGAAAAACAACTTTTACTTAGGGTGTCCGTTTTCACCTGCCTTCCCCTCCATACTACTTGGGCAGAAAAGTCCCGAGATTTTAATTGAAAACAATCGTTTTTGGACAAAGCTGTATTTATTCCTCAACATAGTTTCCTTCGAGGGTAATACACTTGGTATAGCGAGTTTCCCAGATTTTGATTCCCTTTTTGCAGTACGAAACGTCTAAGTCTTCGAAATATGCCTCAGTGCCAGTCTGCAGACTGCCCATTGGACTCAGGAGTGTGGTAATGGATCCACGTTTCATCCATTGTCACAAAACGTCGAAAGAAGTCCACTCGATTACGGATCAATAACTCCAAACCGGCTGTTGAATCATCAACGCGCCGCTGTTTTTGGTAGACGATCAGCAAACGCGGAACCCATCGCGCGGATAGCTTTTGGGTGTCCAAAATGTTGTGCAAAATGTATCCTACTCGTTCTTTTGAAATGCTTATGGCCTCAGCTAACTCGCGTAACTTCTCTATGATCGTTCAAAATGAGCCGATGCAGTTGTTTTACGATTTCTGGATTCGTAGCCTCTTTTGGCCTTCCGGAGCGAGGTGCTTACCTTATTATTTGCTTTGTCTACGTTTAGTATGAGACGTAGTGTTTGAAATTTGCAAACCGGAAGACAGAAAACAGAAACGCTTCGAGAAAAGCACTCTTCTGTTGAACTTTTGTATGCCGCAGCTACTAAACACAAAATGGATAGCGAGGAACATGTTTCAAAACTACGCTTTATAATTTTCAATAAACTTCAGATGGCTGCCACCCTTTTGGATGCGTTTAAGAGTTACGAAGAACTCATTCTTCCTGTAAAACTGAACCGTGAAGAAGGTCCGTCTTCGTGTTTTGAAGTGGATCTTAGCAAAGCTTAAAGCTGATGTGTTTCCCTTCTGCCACACAATTCTTGAGGCTAAAGAAAAAGCAGGTCCGTCTCAGGATTCCATCAAAACTACTTAAGTAAGTGCGGAAGTAAAGCTACCCGAACAGTTGAAGACTTGCGAAACAACGGATTACTAAATAATTTGACGGAGACAGATCTTAAGCATTCATATAAGTGAAGTTGCCACGGAAGCGGTGGACATTCCCATGTGGTTTTCTCTAGAAACAGAACAACTATGCCGAACAATCCTAATGAATTTCCAGAATCAGTATTGAAACTTTTGAAGGAATATTTGGTTGATTTTTATATTCATTTTATCAATAAATACAAGAAAACCTGTTTTTGTGCGGTTGCTTTTTGTGCGATTTCTTATTTGTGTGACTGACCCTGACTGACTGATTCAGAACCCGATGTCATAATAAAATAGAACAAAAAGAGTCGCACAAACGATGAATCACGCGGAAAGGGATCGCACAAAAACAGGTTTGCCTGTACAAATAAATTACTCATACAATATTCCTCCTATTTCACTTTATTTTTTTACACAGTTCAAATTTAAAGAAATTGACCCGAGATACGGATTTTAAACTGTATTTTTATTTACAACAAAATACTCCATATAAAATTCTCTTTTTTTTTCTTAAGTTTTTTTTTTTCAAAAAATTTTCATCAGCTCCTCTTGGGTAATTTTTTGAACTAAGCTCTTGTCAACCTGTTATGATCAGGGATTTTTCCTGCACGTTGATTTATTTTTTCTGACCACTAAGCTCTCCAGCGGTGATATTATGAACTGAGCTTTGGTCACCCTATTTTGGTCAGGAATCATAAGAACAACTTATCAGAAGAGACCATGTTTCGACAAAGTATTTCTGAGGAATTATCAATTTTATCTCGATTTGATTATTTTTTGACCACTGTGCACCTTAGCGGTAAAATTGTAAATTAAACTATTGTCATCCCGATATGATCAAGAATCATAGGATCAACTTTGGATAAGACACAATGTCTCTAGAAAACATTCCTGAGAAGTTATTATTTTCTTTTTCGTTTTGATTTTTCATGACCATTGTGTGCGCCCTAGCGGTGATATCACGAACTAAACCATTGTCACTCCGTTATAGGCAGGGATCATAGGATCAACTTTGTTGAAGACATCATGTTTCTAGAATGAATTTCTGAGGAGTTATTATTTTTTCCCCGTTATGAGTGTGATAAGACGTGACTCACCAATCCAATAGAAACGGCTACCACAAGTCAAAGATGTGAAATTAATGCCATAAACATTTGAGCAATTCTAGTGAAGTGACTAAAGTTGACTACATTTATCTTTCACATAGTAAAGTGATGATACTTTGAACTTATTCATTCCGAAAACAATATGTTATGTTCTGCTATTCATGGATTCGAATCTATTGTTGTAATTTGTGTTCGAAAAGATAATTTTTCCGTTTTAATGATTTACTTTCAATTGTATGTTTTTGGCACAATATAATTACGGTATGGAAAAATGTTTACTCGAATAACGAGCACCATCTCGTTCGTGATCCAAATACAGACTACTTTATTCCTTTTATTTCTATATAAACGAGAAATACAAAAACGTAGTCAGAAGTGGAGTAATCATAAACATTCGCAACCTACACTCCTGAAGCGTCCGAGGTTGACTGTGTAGCGAAAGAATTTATTTGTTTGTAGATCCATGAATAAGCGAAAAGTAATATCCAGGGCCAAGATGATTCCTGTATCGATGATTCCGATCACTGAATCAAAATAATCATTTAAATATAAAAGATAAAATTTCTGCTTTACAGCGTTTTTGTTTCTCCTTATATTGTTTACTCTATAGAAAGAGTCCGCTTTCCCAAATCAAAAATCAACGACAGACCTCTTAAACTCAGAGTTAAAGTTTGATGTGTCGGTTAATTTTTTTGTGTTTTCAATTCGCACGGAATGCATTGGGGATCATTCTATCATTCTCCATTTATCTTGAAAGATATTTTGCTTTAGAAAAATACACGGAACGAAATCCTTATCGTCGCACGCAATTCCACCTTTTTTTCAATTGGCTTTCCACAATCGATCAGTTTTCCTCGATCGGCCTTAGGGTATTAATTGGATTCCACTTCTTAGGAACCACAGTAAAGACATTGTCGTTGTTCCACTATTTGGTCAAATTTGAATGGTGACAGCCTGTCAAATTGGGCCATGCAGCATCCTCTTTCGAAGATACTCTTTTAGAAAAAAACTTCTTGTTTAAGGTGAAGGTGGAAGGAAGCCACAAATGGCTGCCACAGTGGCGCTCACTTCTTTAATCTCCCTCCCTCACCCCTCGCCCGATATTCAATAATTTTGCGAAAAAATGTATAGAAAATTATCGTTTTCGCGCACTTCACATCAAGTAATATCAACCAAACTCTAACTCAGGGGTTTTCCCAAGGGTCGACATAAAGGAAAACTGATTTTGGGGGTCAACGCGTTATAATAATAGACCTGTATAAATTGTGTTGTGTTACGTGGAGCATTTTGTAATAACAATGAATAACGCTTTAGTAACAAGTATTATTATTGTAATTTGTGTTAATAATTACCAATTACACTTGATATTTATACATATGATATTTGAATTATGTCTATTTATTGATGAGAAAATTTTGTCAAGTTCACTCACTGAACTAACCGCAAAGTTTTTAAATTCGTAAGTATTTTGATGAATACAATAAAGATAGATTTTTAAAGAAATTTTGCTATTTTTGCTATTTTGATGGTATCACTTTATTCTGGAAAAGGGGTCACTTGTTCAAAATAATTCAAGAATCCCTGCTCTAATCTATTACTCAAAAGATATAAAATTTTCATCTGCCGTCTCAATGTATAATGAAAAACGTCGGAAAACTCGAGCTAGTGCTCTGAAAGTTAAATTTTCATTTTTCAATTTTCCGCAATGGTTTTGTTTATATTGGTGGAAGCATCGTTATTTTTTCGACACTGATACCAGACAACATAATCGAAACAGCTATAAAAACCACTCAATAAAATGTTATTCCTGAGCCATAGCCATTGTGCTTTGCTCTTCTCTCGCAAACACTATTACCCCATAAGAACGTGTGGTTTCACCTATACAACTACAATGGCTTCGTTCCACCTTCACCTTAATTTCCCTTGAAAGAGCAAGAATCACTGCATGTATCATGTAAGATTATGAAAGCTAAATAAGATCTGTTTAGTTCTTGTGAATTTTAAATACGCGTTTACTGAACAATGTGTTTTATTGCGTTTTTATATAACTACTAGCTAACCCGGCAAACTTCGTCCCGCCCATTTACTTGATTAATTCTCGAGTAATGCAGAAATTTGTGTTTTATTTGTATGGCAGCCACCCCTAAGAGAGGGGAGAGGGGTATCTAACCACCATAGAAACATTCATTGCACCCTAAAGTTTCCATATGCCTAATTTGATTTAATTTGCTTGATTAATTCTCGGGTAATGCAAAAATTTGTGTTTCATTTGTACGGCAGCCCCCTCTAAGAGAGGGGGAAGGAGTATCTTGACACCATAGAAACATTTTTTGCATCCTAAAACCTCCACATGCCAAATTTGGTTTCATTTGCTTGATTAATTCTCGAGTAATGCAGAAATTTGTGTTTCATTTGTATGGCAGCCCCCCCTTTGTGTGGGGGAAGGACTGTCTAACCATCATAGAAACATTTATTGCACCCTAAAACTTTCACATGCCAACTTTTGTTTCGTTTGATTGATTAATTTCCGAGTAATGCAAAGAATTGTGTTTCATTTGTATGGCAGCCCCCTCTAAGAGAGGGGGAAGGAGTATCTTATCACCATAGAAACATTTATTGCATCCTAAAACCTCCACATGCCAAATTTGGTTTCATTTGCTTGGTTAATTTCCGAGTAATGCAGAAATTTGTGTTTCATTTGTATGGCAGCCCCCCCCCCCCTTAGAGAGGAGGGAGGGGTCTCAAAATATCACGAAAACCTTCCCCGGCCCCAAAAACCCCTACATACCAATTTTCATGTCGATCGGTTCAGTAGTTTCCGAGTCTATAAGTATCAGACAGACAGACAGACATCACTCCATTTTTATATATATAGATTATATTTTATAATTCTCCTTCGTGTATATCACACGAGAATAACCAACAAGTCTGACAAATCAGCCTGCTACCTACCTATTTTTGTCTCTGAAATCTTTTTCATCTGTACAATTTCTTTCAAAAATCTGTATAGCAATCTGTACCACTCACAATATTTGTTGAATGGAAAAATCTGTTGAAGAAATGGGTGGGTTGTATCTATGATATAACCGCAAGGTTGACGTGGGACTACCTTATCGTATCAATCATTTGTTTGTATTGATTAAATTTTTGGTTGTGTGAAACAATTCTCGAATTCAATTGAATTCAATATATTTGCTTTATGAGTAAAAAGATTGTATAATTCCATTCCAATTCATGCATTGTGATAGATTATAATCTTCGTTACAAGTAAATTTAATGACAGTCCTTTTACGTTTGGTATGATATCTAGGACAAAATACGTATTTTACGTTTCCTTCTAAAGTTTGCATCTCTCAAGGGTACGTACTTCTCGAACCACGAATTTGCTTGATTTGATGAACTTCAGGCACTCAGTTTCGATTTTGATATATACGTCGAACGCATATTGTTTCATCAATAGGCGTCATCGCAGCAATTGGTTATCAACATCTTATGCGGGCGCTACACGATTCGTCCATCGTTTCACTCGAATGTTGGACTCAAACATTCGACTCGATGAATCGACAAATGTTGTGACGAATGTGCTGCTACACGGTGAAGTGAATGTTCGATTCAATGTAATCGGTCCAAACAATCGGCGAGTATTTGGATCAAATGTTTATTGTTTTTATTTACAATCAAAAACTTTAGGAAACTGGATGACGATGCGAGTATAGAAATTGCTGCCGTAGCAATTGTACTGATATCGGGCTGTAAATTAAAAATGCTTGAAATCAACATTATTAAACTACAATATTTTGCCGAATATTTTGAATTTTATGAACCAATTTCATAGTTCCTTCATCTAAAACTTGTAAACAAACCAATCTGTCAAAGATAGATTCGGACGAATCGTGTAGCGGTGTATCGAATGTCATCGAGTGTCGAATCAACGAATGACGAAAATTCTTTGACTCGTGCTACTCGCGTTGGAAGGTAATCCACAACGAACGGACTACCTTCCAACGCGAATGTTCGACGCTCGACATTGGAGGTTCGTAGCTGGTCAGTCGACTACACGATGCGTCGAATCATCGAGCGTCCAGCATTCGAGGGTGTTCGTAGCATCGTGTAGCGCTGGCTTTACCTAATCATCAAATGGTATGCGTAGGAATTCAGTGAGCAGATGATATGAAGGCATATCCTTAAATGCAATCTTGAATAACCGAGCCAAAGCGTGGTGTTCGTACCCGCTTTTGTAATCCGTATTAGGAAAACACTTTTCAAAGTGCAAAAAAAAACATGCGAGTGTAGAAGTACCCCCGAAAGACAGTGTTCTTCTTCTTCTTCAATGGCACTAACGTTCCTAGAGGAACTTCGCCGTCTCAACGTAGTATTACTTGCGTCATTTTTATTAGTACTTAGTTGAGATTTCTATGCCAAATAACACGCCTTGAATGCATTCTGAGTGGCAAGCTCTAGAATACGCGTGATCACAGTGCAAGTCGGAGGAAATTTCTTTTGACGAAAAATTCCCCCGACCAGAACGGGAATCGAACTCGAACACCCGGCATGTTAGTTATGACGCTAACCACTCGGCCACGGGAGAAAGACAGTGTTAAGGAAACATATTCTAGTTTGCCCAAAGGCAAGCGAGTACAAAAGTACTCGCAGTTTGCAATTATTTGCAGAGCCGATTTCCCCAGACATCTTGGTTTCGAAGTCTGTGTTGGGGAAACACATTTCAGTCGGAACAAAAATACCCCCGACTTTCATGTATTTGCAATGCCGATTTCCCTACGCTCCATGGATTTGAAGTCTGTGTTAGGGAAACACATTTCAGTCGGAACAAAAAGTCTCCGACTTTCATGTATTTGCAATGCCGATCTCTCCAACGCTGCTTGGTTTTGAAGTCTGTGTTAGGGAGCACATTTCGGTGAGAACCAAAGTCCCCATACTTTCATGTATTTGCAATGCCGATTTCCCCAAGGCTGCTTGATTTAGATGGCTGTGTTAGGGAAACCGTAGATCGGGCCAATCAAAATAAGGAAGTTAGGGTGTTTAGATAACGCTTATCATTTTACAGTTATTCAATTGTTTATCTAATGAAAAATAACATTTTATTAATTGCGATAGAAGTGTAGAAACATTCCCTATCAATTGATGCAAACATCTTTTCGATCCAGTAAGAAATGTTCGAGTTATAAGCATTCGGAATCTTTCATTTTTTCCTGCATGTTCTGTGTATAGTTCTGTGTTAGACGTAGTCCCACGTCAAAAGTAGTACTCAAGCCTCAAATTACTCATTTATTTGATGATTGTTATATACACTCTTGCTAAACTTTGACTGCATGAATTATTAAAAATTTTGAGCTTCCCTATGCTGTTTTGGACAAATGTTTTTAGAATTTAACATTGTGATCATTGCTTCGTTCCTTTGTCGATTTAGATGTATAGTACACTCGGCTGTTGTCGAGCAGTGAGGCACAGTAAGAATATGCGAGCGAATTGTCATTTCTTTTCAGGCAACCGATTTTTGTCAAACAGACATTTGTTTACGGAGCATTTTCCTATTCAGGTACGGTCTTCATTCACCATCAGAAAAACCTGAAAATGTTCCCAATACTTCTACTTCTTTGATGCTTGTCAGATTGAGAAGTATTCTGGGATCTAAGATGGCAGCAGCCTTGGGGGTCTAATCTGTTCTACAATCTCCATGTGTTAGTAACTTATCACTACAGAAAATCTGTACCGATCTGTCCTTTTTTTACAGAATCTGTACAAAAAAAACGGAAAAATCTGTACTCGTCCAGATAAATCTGTACGTGTGGCAACACTGTTTATAACCTGCATAAGGCAACTTCCATGGCCAAGTGGTTAGCATCTTACATGTCGCGATAAGAGCTTTTGGTCGATTCGTGTTTATGTTTTTTTCCTTCATATAAGTTATTTTTACTTGCACTAGTGCACGTGTAAAAGTTGAACACAAAAAGTCGGGCATTTTGCAATGATCGACTATACATTTCTTGATTTTAAGATTTTTGTATAACGTTTTCCCGTTATTAAAAAGAAAAACGAATTTGAAAATAATATAAATTATAACAACAAGTGCAAAATAAATAAAGCGCTATGAAATCTATGCAACGTAATTTCCAATTACTGCTTTTGGGGTCCAGCTCTAACAATTGTTTTTGTAAAGGGAATATTCGGCGAATTAGCATACTACAATTGTGGTCTGCAGTTCGTGATTCTTGGGTTGCGATACCTGTTTCTCGCTGCCAAGCACTTGTGGACTCCATGCCAAAACGATGTGCTGCTGTTATTAAGAATAAAGGTTACACTACAATGTACTGAAGTAGATAATCAGAATATAAAACCAATTCCTACAACTTCCTTCATTTTAATCCTGTTGTCTAGTGTTAACAAGAATACTGCTATTTTTTCGAACACTGCCTTTTCGGAATAACTGATAGTTTTGATAAATAAGAAAATAAAACTTTAAACAAATACCATACTTCTGTTATAAAAAAAAAAAAAAAAAATGATGATGATGGTCCCACCTCTTTCCCCTACAAAGGCTTGAGCGGGACGAGTTATCTTATTGATAATAATTGAGTTACTGAGTTTATTACATCATACTAACCAGTAAGCACATTAAATTGGAGAGAAAACGGACTGGTTATCCCGCAGACATAGATTACTAATCGATAGAACAATTTAAGCCTTTGTCTAAAGTATTCATTCCATGGCATGTCGAGAGAATTTCCAACCCGGGAAGACCCTAGACCGATCGGGAATTGAACCCAATGCCTATGTCAGTATTAGCCATGAATTTTCAAGGGAAATCCCGCTTTATCAGATCCCCGGCCACGGCCTGCAATTGCGATCGTTTCCGAGTTCTAGTAGCTGAGCAAACCCAAGCCTTATTCTAGCCGACACTTCAGGCCCATCACTTCACATATCCCAAGGCATGTCAAGAAAATTTCCAACCCGAAAAAATTCTTGACCGATCAGGAATTGAACCCAATACCTATGTCAGCATTAGCCTAGAATTTACAAAGGAATTCCCGCTTCACTGGATACCCGACAACGGTCTGTTAATCGTTTTCGAGACCAGACAGCTGAGCAAACCTAAGCCTAATTCCAGCCGATACTTCAGGCCCTACATTCAACCTGGGGTATAAACGTGTCAACCTGAATCTGCAATGAGATCCGCCACAACACAGAAAAATCTTGATATAATTATCTGTTGAGAAGATGAATTTACAAGTATTCCGATTGAGCTATCCCTAGCTTACCTCAGGTTTCCACATTAAACCCCTTGGAATGACTTTGTTTTATTCGATCAAAAATTCTTTTGCTTTTGTTCAATCTCACGTTTCTCTATGTTTGCCAACGCGCGCGGGCTCAAACTATTGCAGACTTCACAATTATTTTTTAAATTTAATTGAATAACTAAGATATATATAAAAGCAAAAAAAAAAAATAAAATACCATCATCACCATAGTCTTGACAAGAAAAATACACGGACACACATACACTCAAAAGACAATAATTTCCTCGTTTTATGAAATAATGAAATAATGATGATGATCTCCTCAAAAAGTTTGTACTGTACGAGTTCTCTTGTTGATCTTTATGTAACAATTATTAAAATAACCAGTAAGCACATTGAAGTAAAAAACAAAACAAACGGACCGGTTATATTACAAACATAGATTCCTAATTGAAGAACAATTTATGTTATCAACTTAACGTATTTAACCCATGGCATGTCGAGAGAATTTCCAACCCGGGAAGACCCTGGACCGATCGGGAATTGAACCCCATGCCTATGTCAATATTAGCCATGAACTTACAAGGGAAATCCCACTTTATCAGATCCCCGGTCACGGCCTGCATTTGCGATCGTTTCCGAGTTCTGGTAGCTGAGCAAACCCAAGCCTAATTCTAGCCAATACTTCAGGCCCATTACTTTACATATCCCAAGGCATGTCAAGAAAATTTCCAACCCGAAAAAATCCTTGACCGATCAGGAATTGAACCCAATACCTATGTCAGCATTAGCCTAAAATTTACAAAGGAATTCCCGCTTCACTGGATACCCGACAACGGTCTGTTAATCGTTTTCGAAACCAGATAGCTGAGCAAACCTAAGCCTAATTCCAGTTATGCTGGAACACTCTTCAAAAATTCACTATGAAGAAAACTGGAATCAAGAAGCTAATTTCAAATTATTAACATATTTCAATTTATAAATCACCACTGCTATTATTTTGAACACAACTGTATATAATCGAGTCAATTTTTTTTTATTTGTTTTTTATACATATATTTTTGGTTTTTTGAATATAAAAGAAGAATTTAATTTTTGATTCACCCCCAGAAAGTCATAAAATACCTCTCTGATAAAAAAAATTCGATTTTTTCAGAAAGAGTAGTAGAGATGAGAGTAGACTGGCTCCCCGATTATGATGATCAGATATGAGAACGAATACAACTAAAGCTGGTTGGTTATTTACGACTGACCCTGTTCTGAACATTTCTTGCCTTATTTATATGGAACCAGCCATTTGAATAGCGCAATTGTTGTATGGGTTGCGTCTAGAATATTCGCCATAAACAATTACACTTTGTATAGCGAGTTCGTTTCCATCTGTTCCTATCCTTTGACAAGCTAATAGGTATTGATTGTTATTGTTTGTTTGTTGTGATTGTTGTTTTGTTGTGATGCTTGTTTTGTGCTGTGGTAAAAAATAGGTGTATTATGTTTTCGTGCTTATCATAATGATATCAATTTTGATTGATCCTGATAAGGAGGTAAGTGTCAATACAATGTGGAATCGAAGTTTAGGCTGCGGAGTTGATCGTGTTTATAGCGAGTTTAATGTTAAGTGTTTTGTAGTTTTTTGTGCCAATAAAGTGTTTAGAAAATAAAGATGTGTTTTCTTTATAAATTTAGAGGCGAATGAACTGAAAAGTTTAAAGCCTCTTTAATTCAACATCATCATCATCATTTATAAATTCCGTCTGGGCCGTAACGGATGTATTTGAGAATAATTCTATTACCTTACGTATTTGAATCTGATATTTTTCACCTCCACAACACAAGCAGCTCCATTTAAATTCAAACCAAAGTGTTCCCACATTCCGTGGGAGAAACCAGAAGTGCCCACTGAACCTATTACGACGCCCTATCAATGCGAAAAACTTCCTAATCTAAGTGATCGATTTTGCTGGAAAAAAAGAGCAAGAAGGAAGAAAAAACAGTCAGAAAAAATACAGTAACTGCGAATCACGTCCTCTAAATGGCCATAATGAATCGGCTTCTCTGCAAATAAAGTATTTCCGCACGCACCCCTCCATTTCCGCCTTTTTCGCAGCAGCAGGACTCCTACCACCACAACCAACGACGAGGCCAAAGTGCCCCTGGGAAGTGGATAAAAAGAAAATAAATTAATGCGAAGCAATAAGTACTCGTCGCCACTCGCCGTACGCCTTTCGATTCCGACTGCTGTGCATCATATTCCGAACCGAACTCCCGTCACCACCCGCGATCCCTTCCCCACCGTGGTCCACCGTGACTGGGTTGTTAGAAGGTACCGATCCAAGGTTGAAATGGCCTCGAGTGTCTTTACCGCCGCCGCCGTTGCCGCCTGCATGGGACTTCGACTTCCGGATCCGACTTCCTATCCTTATTATGCCATTTGTTCCATTTCGCTCGCATAATGGGCCCACGAAATGGGGGGTGGCTACAATGCTACAGTGATGATAATGCGTCTCCATCTCGAGCTGCGAGTTGATGCCGTCGGCCAAACCACCGTCTCCAGGACTCGACCCTTCCACCGCAATCGTTGATTCTTGTTTTGATATGTGGCTTGTTTCTATTGCATGATTCGAACAAACATTGAATAAAAGTGATACTCTTCATTCGTAGCGCAAAAGGGTTTCCTGTCCACCCTCTCTCCCCTCATTTCACCATGCTCATCTTGATAACCGGGAAAAGTGGGAATAATGTTATTATTCTGTTTTCCCTCACTTTTGTCACAATACCAAAAATCCTTTGGCGTAAAAAATAAGCGATGGGGGTGAAAATAATGTTGCTCGAGTGTCTCGGCGAAACTGCAAACACACAGGGTGGAGGGTGGAGAGATGGAAAGTTATAAATCTGGTGAATAATAATCGCAATAGGATGACTCTCCCGCTCTCGTGTCCTGCTGATGGCAACAATATGCTTCGCGGATCGTTGAACACCACCCTCACGAGCATATTGCGACCGATTCGGCTGATATCCGTTCATCTGACGATTCGATTTGGCGAGTTGGAATTTTGATGGATTTGCGATGAGTTGCCAAGGATGATGCACGTTTAACGCGCGCGTGAGTTCGTTGCAAAATAGGACGTGATTAATGGATTTCGTTTGGTTGGAGAGAATCTAATGATGATGATAACAATGAGAGTTTGTTATTTCAAAGAGTTGAGAGAAGATAAAAAGTGTTGGAAAATTGTTTTCGTTGTCTTGAATGCGATAGGTGTGTGATATTTCGTGTTTGAGACAATAATCCAATACAGGCGAAATAAAAACTTTTGGACTTTTGCGATGTGGTATCGTAATATTTTGCAGTAAGCTTCTTATGATGGTAAAACTACTCAATTTTAATGAGTTTCCAGCGATACATAAAAGCTCTGTTGAAAATATGTATGTGTAGAGTGGTAATTGTTATCTTCGTCTATAAGGCATGCTTCATAACCTTAATTATTAATAATTGTTTTGATTAGGCGGAACCATAAAAAAAACTTTGCTAATGATGCTAATTTTGACGATTTGCATACCAATCTAATCGGAAATTCTCTAAGATTTGTTTGATATGTTATACAGGGTTTTCCAACATTAAATTCCGAAAGTAAATTGAAATAAAACACACTTAGAATTCGAACTTCGATGAAACTTTTATTTCAAATTAAAGTTTGGTTTATGCCATTATGTGTGAAATACAACATCATTCAAATGTCCACCTAGGGCTGCCTCGCACACCTTGATCCGGAACAGGTAATTTTCGATGACTTTTCGGCACATATGGGGCGGTATCTCGGTCATAACTTCACGAATGTTGTCTTTCAAATGTTCAAGAGTTTGCGGAGAGTTGGCATAGACACGGTTTTTCGCATAACCCCACAAAAAAAAGTCTAGCGGGTTCAAATCGCATGATCTGGACGGCCAATTGGCATTACCAAAACGCGAAATTATGCGTTCCTCCAATTTCGTTCGCAATATGGCCATGTTCGGTCATGTTGTGTGGCACGTGGCGCCGTCCTGCTGAAACCACATGTTATCCGTATCTTCAATTTGTGGCAAAAAAAAAATCGGTTAACATGCGACTATAGCGCTCACCATTCACAGTTACCGTCTCGCTGTCCTCATTTTCAAAGAAATACGGCCCGATGACTCCACCAGACCATAATGCGCACCAAACAGTGACTTTTGGCGGATGCAATGGCGTCTCAATAATCACGTGTGGATTTTCTGAGCCCCATATACGGAAACTTTGGGTGTTCACATAGCCACCGATCTCGAAATGTGCCTCATCGCTGAAGAAAATTTGATGCGAAAATTCAGCATTTTGCTGCTGTTGTTCGTTCACCCAATCGACGTATGCCCGACGCATTCCATGGTCACCACGCTCTAATTTTTGTACCTGTTGGACTTTATATGGATGTAGGTGCAAGTCCAAATGCAAAATTCGCCACAATGATGTGTTTGACAAGCCCAATTGCTGAGCTCGCCGTGGAATCGAAACATTCGGGTCATCCTCCACACTGGCACCAACAGCAGCAATATTTTCGGCCGAACGCACATTACGATGATGCACAGGTTTCACAATATCCGCTACGGATCCAGTTTGTTCGAATTTACGCACTACATTAGCGATTGTGTGCTCTGTAGGCCGTCCATGACGACCAAAATCCGTCCGTAATGCTCGAAAAACATTTGCCGGTTTTTCATCATTTTTATAGTATAATTTAACAAAATTAACATTAACAAACGATTCATATTGTAAAATGGCAGACATTTAACTAACGATATGACGCTTTGGTTGACAGCTATGTCAAACGGTTGTCAGCGCAGGGCTGTATACTTTCGGAAGCCCGAAATGGAAAACCCTGTACAATCCCATAGTCTGGCATTGGTTTAAATTGATGAAAATTGGAAGCATTTCCTCATACATTCTGTCCATTTGTGTGCTTTCCTAAGCGTGCTGTCAATAACGGGCAACTTATGCAACCGCGAGAATAGAAACAACGAAAGGGATAATAAAAAGAGAATATTGCATAGTAAGTCCGCTGTCACTAGCGTATAAATATTACATCTCCTTTGAGGAAATTGTCATTCTTTGTAGACTTTGTGAACACCGTTTGCTGGATGAGCCTCGACGAGGGATCGAATGCCTTTCTCAAGGCATGGGTGAGGAAGAGTAACTGAAAAGGACAGTTTTCTCTGAGGGTCTGTTTTAGGGCCAGAGACGGATGAACTGGAAAAGTTTAAAGATTCTATAATTCACTAGAAAGAAGAAAAAGAAGGAAAATTTTCACTTCCCGTTTGGTGGTCATCTAAGCAACACCGTTGCCGGTAAGCGTCGAGCGAGAATCAATGGTCTTTGTCCTTCTGCTCAAGGTGTGTCATCTTCGTTTCCCCTCGAGCTGTGGACGCGAGCGAATAATTCTTTCGCTGTGCATCTGAATAGCGCAGCTTCGCTATATTTTGTTGCCATTTGACGAACGTGGGATCACAATTTGACCGTTTCAGTATGTCTTCGCCACTCGATTGCGATGATTTTTTTTTGAAGAAAATTGAGCTTTTTTGGCACTAGTCTGCAATTAATGCTGCAACTTTTTTGATGCCCAAAACATAAACCAAAATATGGCGAAATGTTTCGTGGGAGATATTCAACTTAAACTCTCTTAAATTTAACCCACCTGTACTCGCGCGTTAAATCCTAACTTGTATCTTCGCTCGGTGTCTTCGCAGACTGTGGGTGTCTCTGTAATATTGCTATTGTGTATTTTTAGGCGTTATTGGTATTTTTTTTAAGAAAAAGATATATAGTTTCTTCAACTTTATTCAGTTTTAATCGACTTTTAATTCAGACTCATAAAAACAATTTTTTTGATTTCCGAGCACCATTCTCTTTATTTTGTCGATGTTTTCACCAGTTGAAGAGGTGGATCGTTCATCCCTTCTCGGCCGTGATTTGAATGCCTTATAACATTCATACACCCGTGCTGCCCAAATATTTAGCAAAAATATATATTTTTATACTTTTATACTTTTTATAGTTGAATTATAACATTATCAGATATCTAAAAATATCTGGCAATTGCATCTGACTCTTGAAATGTAAAACGATTCTGAATCTTCTGCCTTTGATTTTGAAATTGGCGATTATACCTAGAATCTTCATTAATAGTTAGAATGCTAAAGCTCCATAATCTGAAGTTCGAATTTGGAATCTGTATTCTGTATATGAATCTGGAAAACAAATTCTAGAGTATGTTAGCGGAAATTAGTGTATGAAATCTCAATCTGAAGCCTGGAATCATGAACTCAAAGC
Organism: Toxorhynchites rutilus septentrionalis; assembly: GCF_029784135.1. Taxonomy (NCBI): domain Eukaryota; kingdom Metazoa; phylum Arthropoda; class Insecta; order Diptera; family Culicidae; genus Toxorhynchites; species Toxorhynchites rutilus. Next base: position 59,756,349 of record NC_073745.1, read on the forward strand.
CTAATATGACTTTGAAATATGAGTACAGAACATGTTAACTGGAGTCTGAATGCAGACTCAAAAATTTTATATTAAAATTTTAATTATAATATAACTCACATTCTATCATTCAAATTTACTTCACCAGAACTCTTTATTCTTAATCCTAAATTTTCAAAGCTAGATTCTGGGATGAATGGAAATAAGGAATGTGATTATCAAATATAAGTATCATGTATGCAATATGGATTCTGTATCCTACTATTACTAAGAAAAAGCACAGCACAAAAATACTATGTCTGAATCAATAACTATTTATAATCCGGGATTTGCATCTGGAATCTGGAATTTTATGGAACCTTCTAACTCTGTTATTTGAAAACTGGAGTCTCGAACACGGAATGCGAATATAAAATATAAAGGTTGTATCTGTACAGTATCGGACACATAACGTGCAACCATTTATGCATAATCATGAGTCTAATCATCTTGTCTTGATAATATTTTTCATAGCACAGATGTTTATTTGATTCAAATTCATGTTTCCGTGAAAACACAATCTTAAAGCGACAATATGATTATACAAATCAAGTTCGAATAACAAAACGTTCTGAATAAGTTTATTGTCAAGAAAATAGAGCTCGCTAAAGTAGTCGTGAGATTGTACCTAAACACATTTAGAGTCTCCAGTTTCATTATTGTTGTTATTGTTTTAGTGTGGAGAATCGAACCACGATACTGAACAAGTTACCTTTTTTGTTTGTTACTGTTTTCCATATTTCTATAAATGTATGTTATACGTTTTTACCCGATTTTTTCGTATGATTCTAATCTACGTTGTGATTTTATATTGCAAAGAAACAAACTTATCCATACATATGTATTACATTTGTTTAATAGTTTTGAATTCGGCACTAACTGCGATTCTTCAAACGATTTTCGGATCATCCATGGAATACGATAGCTTCTGGAAACCGAAAGAAATAGTAAAACGGTACAGAATGATGGTTGATGAAGAGCTCAGTTATTACACGATTCATTTGTTGAGAAGATTGGAATGTTTGAGCAGGAAATAATAATTACCAGAAAATATTATAATAATATTAATTTTCCCATAACGTTCATAAATTAATTATAATTTTCCCATTATGTTCATAAATACATGTTTTCAGAACAGGGAAAATTATCACGCAACGTCCTCCGCCGAAATTCTGGAGATTTCTCTCCTGCCAAACTTCTGAGAATTGTGGCCTCGTAAATTAGATTTGCCGAATTTCAGACCAATCTAGCGAATATCTCTTTCGCAGTATTGTAACTTAGTATACTCCGTGGAAAGAATGGAAAGAAGTAATAATACTTCATACTCTCGCCCGGTACAATTTTTGTTCGAGGACGAAGCTTAAGTTTTCCTTCTCCTAAGTGTTACTGCAATCACTACCCTGAACATGCATATTTCTAAGCATGCATTCCGAAGCGAAGAATTCTTAGGCGACAAGGATGCGAGGTAGCATGGTAACAACTGAGTTTTTTCTATCAAGCTAATTTTCGATAGTCAAGGATCCATGTCGAACAGACTACGAAAAGGAGATGTGGGAAGAACGAATCTTCATGCTGACGCAATATCTATCAATAATAATAGGATCGATTAGGAAAAAAATTCCAATCTAAGTGTCCCATAGTACATTCAGCCGCAGAATAAATGGGTTGCATCGGTTGGACAGCAAATTCGCATGGATGTATATTTAGTCCAGATCAGTCCAAAAAATAAGAGAGCATAGCTTGGTTTCGCGAAAAAGTACACATACTTTATACTATCAAAATAACAATTTAGCACATTTTTTATTATCCTCATATAAGGTAAATGATTTTGGTTTGTCCAGTTGAAAATATGATCATGGTTGGTCCACTTTTTTGAATACTCTAATTCAGCACACCTTTGTCAAATCAGGTATTCGAATGTTGAAAAATATATAAATAAAATTGTGTTTTGCATGATTTACAGTAGTTTTATAGTATTTTTCTACGGAATGACATGTTTTAAAGGATTATAAAATACACCATCTATTGGTGTCAATGCGCCCTTCATTCGAGCTAGCTTTTAATCGATCACCAGATGATTATTTCGCACATATTCAGACTTTTTCTGGATTATTTATAACACATACAAATATTGTAAACATCATTCTTGCACACCATTTGTATCAGATTTACACAGCTAAAGCATTAAATTAACGCATTTTGATGAACTCAATTCTGATCATGAGTTGTCCAATTCGATAATGTTGTTTTGTCCACATGATTTCTATGGCAACCGCTTGGCGCGCTGCGTTTTGCTTATGGTGTCCTTCGCGCATAGCAGAAATAAAGTTATTCTATGTTGAGTGTCTTGAGGTGAACACTTTTAAAATGCCCAAGAAAATGCAATATTGTGAAGAAAGCCTGAATTATGAATGGATCAATATGATGACAGTAAACTCAAGCAATGATAAATGAAACATCTACTTGAGAATTCGAATGTTTTGATTCAAAAATTGTGATTTCTAAAGCCGGACAAACTATGATCATGTTTTGAACAAACCATGATCAGAGGTGGTCAAATCATGATCATAATTCCTCTTTGAGGAAAATCGTTGAAAAACATAAAAAATTTGATTAATTTCAACGCCTTATCTAGAGACTTGGGGCTTTTCAACAAACCCCAACTCGTATCGATTATATGTAATTTTCATGAAGAAAAATCGATTTGCATTTACTAATTGCGTAAAAACACCCCAAATCGGTCAAACCAAGATCATTTACCCTATTACATTAAATGAGCGAGATTAAGCGTTATAAGACCGCATCCTATGGTAAATAACGGAGGTGGAAATATCATACCATTTGAGGCTTATTTGTATGGGAAGGAGTGGGAAACTTGGTCCGAATCAACGGAATAATCACATTTGAATAATCACATCAGAATTCCTAATAACAATCTGAGAGTATCTGTAGTAAGAACTGAAGAAGAGAAGAATTATCTCTTCTAATAAAAAAAACACCTTTGGAGTATTTGAGCTCTACGAAGAATCTTTGGGCTATTCTGGACAACAAGGTAGATGAGACCGGTGAGTTACAAATAAGGACATGTACCTCACAGTCTTGTTGTGGACCAGGAATACTATTGACGCTCAGCCTCTGAAGGATTTGGTGGAGAGCACGTGAAAATGGTTTCTGAAGGTGACCAAAACTCACTATATGGTTATATTTCATTTATAAGTTTTCGATGTTCATCGTATCAACTAGACTTTCCGAGAGCACGCAAAAGACTCGCACAGCACGCAAAAGAGACAGTGTGCTCTGTGTTATCCAGTCTCGCATGTCACAAAGTCATTGGGAGCTGTCTGCAACAAATGAGCGAGGTAGAAGGCAGCCGAGTGAGCAGACTTCCTGTGCGCGCTTAAAGGCGCGTCTACATTATGCCGAATGATGCCGATCGGCCTGTACCAGGCGGCATATTCGGTTCGTTATGTAATGTGGACGCCCCGTCGGGTGCACGTAGCCGTCACGTACACACGAAGTACAATGTCGTCAATGCTAATTTACTTCGTTTTGGTTTGGTTCAACTTTCTCGAACCGGACCCACTTGTTTGGTTGGGTTCGGTTTGATTCGAGTCGGTTTTTGGTATGTCGGCAAGCCCGTGTGGTACGAACCCAACCCGAAACAAGTGGTCCCGGTTCGAGAAAGTCGAACCAAAACAAAATATCCGATGCATCCGATGGGACTTCAGCTTCGTGCACCCGAAGGGGCGTCCACGTTACATAACGAACCGAATATGCCGCCTGGTACAGGCCGATCGGCATCATTCGGGATATTGTGGACGCGCCTTTAAATTTCGAGAGACGAGTATCGATTTTCTCTTCCTCACAACTCTTCCATGTGCAAGCGATGAGACCGGGCTTTAGCACGCGAGCTTGGTGTTGGCTCTCTTTGTCTGCCATACAAATGAAACACAAATTTCTGCATAACTCGAGAATGAATCAAGTAAATGAAACCAAATCTGGCATGTGGAGGTTTTAGGGGGCAAAAAATGTTTCTATGGTGGTTAGATACTCCACACCCTTCTCTTAGGGGGGGCTGCCATACAAATGAAAAACAAATTTCTTCATAACTTGAAATCTAATCAAGCAAATGGAGTCAAATTTGGCATTTGAAGATTTTAGGGGGCACGAAACGTTTCTATGGTGAATGGACACTCCTCCCCCCTCTCTAAGGGGAGAAGAGGGAAGGGGTCTGTCTTTTTTCTATCATATTTTCTGTATCAAACTTTCATTCCATGTAACGGAGAAACATGTGATTTGCAAGTGTTTGAAAAATATTGAACGAGAATTGTGTCTGAAAATAATCTGATATTATAATGATGAGTTTTGGTAGAAGTACTAGGAATTTTTTAGTAAAAGGTAAATTCAACGGGGTCGATTAGAAAATCAATCAATGAACAGTTCTGCGATTGGACTCATGAACTTGCGCCTAGTAAGAAAACGTGAATGTTTTACGATAAAGAACAAAATTCCCACTTTTGACAAAAATCTGAGAACCACTCTATAGGTTTGACATGGAATGGCTGTTTGATTATTTGAAGAAAGGTGACCTACTTTGGATACACTCCATTATGAAGAAAATACTAAACGAAGTCGTTTAAATGTCAATCGAAGAGACGTTCGGTTAGTCACTACTTACCCACAATGGAAAACTGAGAACGTTAGAGTAGATTATAGACCATTCTGGATGGAACTGTTCAATAGCAATGGATGACACATAAGTTCACGATGGTACTAAAGTGCACGTGCTGAAAATTGTCACATTTATTTTTTACTGGTGGAGATCGTTTCTTATTTTTTCCTTCCTAGATTGGGCTAGCTTTTTATTATTATTGAAACGAAATGTATTAATAATTGTGTTTCATATGTCATACTGTCACAATAAATTTCCGATGAATTTGTAAATACTTCACGAAGAGTTTATAGCAACCACGATACCCCACGGCGAAAACTTCAAGCATAAGTAGGACACCAACCAACGGAGGGATGAACCACTCATAAGATTAATGATGCTTTTGGGGGAGTTTTGATATGGTTATTAAATTGCGAATTGATGATTGTGTGCGCAGCAAACTGTAGCGGTGGGTGGTGGGGTGAGATTCCTGCGAGCTAGTTCAGAAGACATCCTCTTTCTCTCCCACAGACACCGACATCCCACACAGAGAGACCGTGACAATCCGTACGGTCACCCTACCCACCAGCATCCCTTTGTTGGCACGACACTAAAAATATTGATAATTTATTATGTTTTCCCATTGTTGCGAATTATATCGCCGGGAATTGGGCGAACGCGAGCGGATCTTTATTCAACCGGGATCTCGAATTAGCAGAGTTCGTAAATTTCGCTGATTTCCGGCTGCAGCACCATCGTCGTTAGCCGCATCGCTCTGCCTCGCGAGGGGTGTTTTTGGATGATTCCCGTTCGAGAGGGTGTTTGTTTTTCACGCATTGCCGAGCGCTCTCGCCGCCGCCGGGTCGTGATTTTCTCAATTTGACGGTATAAATTACACGCTTATAAATTAATCGACTACGATGTCCTGCTGTGGATGTGCGCTCTGAGGGGCGATTCTAAGTTTTAAAACGATTGTCGGATTAAAGCCGAGGATTAGCGAACGCAGCACGGCTCTCGCATGATGTGGGGTGGGATTGAGTGATTAGGGAAATTATATCAAACCAATTATGTAAGTTTAAATAGATTGTATCGTTGCCGTGAAGAACAAATGGGCTTACAATTGGAAAGTGCACTTGGTGGGTACACTCATACCCCATTTTTTGCTCAATCCTTATCGAAATACGTATACGTATGACATCATTCAATTCAAACAGAGTTCAACAATCGTCTACCCAAATGAACTCTCGTCGCTAAATAGCGATGAAAAGCTTACCCGAGGTAGCAATTCCATCACACACAAACACGCGCCCGCATTGCAATGTACATTTTTCCAGCTGGAATAAATCAAGTGGCTTTGCACTCAAAAAATAATAATAAAAAAAAGTTTCGTAGCGAAGTGCAATTTCACAGTTGAGAAATAGAAATTACCAAATCGGTTCGCAAAACTCACGTCCAGTAGTTAATGGCACGGGTTCAGTTTGGCGGAAGGGTTCAAATTTTTACTTTTTCGGCGATTAACCTTTGGAAGGGGGATGAATAAAAAAAAGCTGTGCTCCTCCATCGTCCAGGCAAGCACACACGTACCCGGAATGCGGGAACTCAACAGATCGAGCTGGATGCTACACTCGTGTAATCGATGCAACCGCTGAACAGCACAACCTTTTTTTTTTGGAGCTCTTTCGAAGTGAATGTGTACACCACGAAGGGAAGGAGTACTTGAAGTTGGGATATTTTTTCTATATTTGCGCTCTCCATACCTATATCGAGCCTGCTCTTAACCACTGAATCGTGAATCGTGCTCACAGAATGGATATGACTCGATGTGTAGAAGTTCCCATTCGGACCCAGGCAAGGGTAGAAAATGTATACAAAGTTTTCAATGGGCTCTCGAGTCCCTGACGGAGCGGGTTCGAAGTAAATTTTTTTCGCTAGACGAAACTGAAATTAATACGAGTTTATTAAATGTTTCAATTATGCCGGGCTTGTTGAGCGTGGATTGGGTAAATGGCGACAGACTGGCCGGGTAGTGATGGGGTTCATATCCAAATTTACGATCATTGGAATGCTGTTCATAGATTTGTTTGGTCTATTTTAATGGAATCGTTCCAAGAGTCTTCACTCTATTCAAATTGGATGACATTGACCTATCTGGCGTTGTGTAATACTGTCCATTCGGAATGAAAAATTCGCTTCAAAATCAATACTTAGGGACTGGGAAATGATGATATGTACAGATCAGGATGGGGCAAAAATCCGCCCAAAATATTTCTGTTTGTGAGTTCATGATGTAATCGTATTTTTTAAAGAAAGTATCGAGTGCTGCCGAGTTTTGTGAATGTGATTATTCGGAAAAATCCTGCAAAGTTGTTCAGTATTTGTTCTATTAAGTGGGGCTGGCAAGTACACAAGTAATCAGTATTACAAACGCTATATTTTATGATTTGTATAGAAACTAGCTGGCTCGGCAAACTTCGTTCCGACCAAAATTTGTGATTGTTATCAATACTTTCAAACATTCACGTTTTTTACTAAGCGTAAGTTAATGGGTCCAATCGCAGAACTGTTCATTGATTGATCTTCTAATCGACTCCGTTGAATTTACCTTTTACTATAAAATTCCTAGTATTTCTAACAAAACTTATCATTATAATATCAGATTATTTTCAGACACAATTCTCGTTCAAGATTTTTCATCCACTTGTAAATAACATGTTTCTCCATTACATGAAAAAATGTTTGATACAGAAAATATGATAGAATAAAGACAGCCCCAAATTGGACAATTCCTTCCTCGAGTTTTGCTCCCATCAACACATTCGGCAATCCATTTTTATTGATATAGATAGAAGAAGATAAAGATATTTCGTTGGCGCAAACATCAAATGGACTAACAATGCTTGTCACGATGTAATTTTAGAACATATGGGAATTTCATTTTCCGAATTTTCCCTTTTCCCTTTAGAGTTTTCCGACAATTTCCAATTGTCATGTTTGATTGGAATATTTTTTGTTGCAATATGTGTAATATTTTTATCTACCTCTTCATTCCAGAGAAGGGAGGGGTGTCATACCGTCATAGAAACATTTCTCATACCCAAAAACCCTCACATCCCAAATTGTGCTTGATTAGTTCTCGAGTTATGCAGAACTTTGTATTTCATTTGTATGGCAGCCCCCCTTAGAGATGGGGGAGGAGTGTATTCACCATAGAAACGTTTCGTGCCCCCTAAAACCTTCACATGCCAAGTTTGGCTACATTTGATTGCTTAGTTTTCGAGTTATGCAGAAATTTGTGTTTCATTTGTATGACAGCCCACCCTTAGAGAGGGAGGAGAAGTGTCGATTCACCATAAAAATGTTTCGTGCCCTCCAAAACCTCCACATGCCAAATATGGCTTAATTTGCTTGATTAGATCTCGAATTGTTCAGCACCCTCCCCCATTCCCCTTTTTAGAGAGGGGAAAGGATTGTCAAACCACCATAAAAAAACATTTTATTCTCCCTAAAACCTCCATATGCCAACTTTAGTTCCATTTGCTTGATTAATTCTCGTAATGTAGAAATTTGTGTTTCATTTGTATGGCAGAGCCCCCCCCCACTTAGAAAAGGGGGTGGAGAGTCTAACCATCATAGGAATATTTATTGCACCCTAAAATCCCCACATGCCGAATTTGATTTCATTTGCTTGATCAATTCGCGAGTAATGCAGAAATTTATGTTTCATTTGTATGGCAGCCTCTCCTTAGAGAGGGGGATGGAGAGTCCACCATAGAAACATTTATTGCACCCTAAAACCTCAATATGCCTAATTTTATTTCATTTGCTTGAATAATTCTTGAGTAATGAAGAAATTTGTGTTTCATCTGTATGGCTGCCCCCCTTTAGAGAGGGGGGTGGAGTGTCTAACCACCGTAAAAATATTTATTACACCCTAAAACCTTCACATGCCAAATTTGATTTAGTTTGCTTGATTAATTCTCGAGTTATGCAGAAATTTGTGTTTCATTTGTATGGCAGCCCCCCCTTAGAGAGGGGGGCGGAGAGTCTAATCACCATAGAAACATTTATTGCACCCTTAAACCTTCAGATGCCTAATTTGGTTTTATTTGCTTGAATAATTCTCGAGTAATGCAGAAATTTGTGTTTTATTTGTATGGCAGCCCCCTTTAGAGAGGGGGAAGGAGTGTCTAACCACCGTAAAAACATTCATTGCAGTCTATAACCTCCACATGTCAAATTTCGTTTCATTTGCTTGATTAATTCTCAAATAATGCAGAAATTTGTGTTTCATTTGAATGGCAGCCCCCTTTAGAGAGGGCGAGGGGTCTGAAAATATCATAAGAACCTTCCCCTACCCCAAAAACCTCTACATACCAATTTTCATGTCGATCGGTAGTTTCCGAGTCTATAAGAATCAAACAGACGGACAGACAGACAGAAATCTATTTATATATATATATAGATTCTGACATAATATTCCAATCTGAATCTTTTGTAGTTTTTTTTAATCTGAAAATTGGAGACTCGATTCTGAAGTTTTAATCTGAACCTGAATCAGTTTTAAAATCATGATTTGGAGTTTAATAATGGAATCTCAATTTACATTCTTCATGCGAATTCAAGTTCCAATAGAATTTTAGTCGTCCCGTCGTTACTTATGTAACTTTTTTTTATAACTTAACAAACTTCTGTACCAAACCGTGCTAGAAAGCACGTGATCACAATGTAAACCAAAGGAAATTTGATTGATTAAAAATCCCCCTAGAATCAAACTCGAAACTCTCCAAGATGATATGGGTGGCGATGACCACTCTACCACGGAAACCACCCCGGAATCGAATATTAAACTTAGAATTTGAATATTGAATCTAGTTAAGGATTTAAGTTTGAATGTAAGCTTGAATCAAAAGTTGCAAACCGGATGCTGCTTTTAGGATATTAGGACATGAATTGGAATCCTGGACATACATCTGAAGCTTAAATTGAGGGATAAACTTTGAATCTAAATCTGAATGCTGATTCCGTAATTCAAATTAGAATATTATTCCAGAGCCTGAAATCTAAGTCTCGTATTCAAAATTGAAATCTGTTCAAAATATTATGGATTCTCAAGCCTGGAATCAGAAAAAATGGATTTGCATCTAAATATTAAATTTGTAATTTGGATTTAAAACTACATATGTTACGGAACTTAAATATAAACTTAAAATAAAAATAAATTTGATATGCGTTACATATTCCTTATGAAGAGAAACAGTCAGAATTGTAGAATTTGAAGACATTTGACGTTATTTTCTTGCTTGATAAAACCACCTATTTGATTTTAGGTGATTTTACGGTTTTCAAAAAACTCCAACTTTGACGTTTTTGCGATACTAGAAAAAAAAGTTCGATTGAGCTGATTTTTTGCGCAAGAATGAATTTTGCAGAAAGTCCCGTTCGAAAACTTGAAGGTCACTTTTTTTCCATACTCCAAAGTAGACACATTCCTTACAATTTGATTTGGGAATGCAAAAAGCACAGATTGGAAATATCGTCGCTGGATACAAAGTCTGGAAGCGAAACAAAGCTTGACCTGGGGCAACTATTTTTAAAGTCTTTTATCCCTTTGCACTCGAGAACCTTTTCCGGGCGGTGAGTCAGCTACTCCAAACGAGTCGCAGAATTTCCTGTAAATTTCTTATTAAAATTATTCCAAACAAACATTGAACTAGGGGAAGTGGGGGGAATGTGTTCACCCTAAGGAACATGCCCATTTCCTGTGTCCACATACCACTACAATTTCAGTTTTTCGAAGAATATTGTAGCTCAACTTATTGTTTTTTGACGTAGGACTACGTCTAACCGGAAGATATAGGGTATGAAATGGAAATCTACGCACTGAACAAGTAGGAAAAAATGCAAGATTTGAAACGCTTATAACTCGAGCATTTCTCAATAGATCGCAAAGATTTTTGCATCAATTGATAGGAAATATATCTACGCATCTATCATAACGAATAACATTTCATTTTTCTTGAGATAAATAATTGAATAATTGTGAAATATCAAGCATTGTCCAAATGCACTATGTGCCCATTTTTGATTGGTCCATTTTGTGCTCCTCAAATCGTACCGACCAAAACGGGTAACCAGAGCAGCAGCGAAATACAATGAAGCACGATTGGAAAGGAAAAAGAAAAAAATGAACGAAACATTGGTCGCAGTCTCACACATGCGTAATTCTCGAGCCAGCCAGTCAGCCTCAAAATCCCCGCTCCGCTGCCGTAACGATCATTCTCATTCAAACCGTACACCACATCAGTTCGCATCACAACACATCAACAAACCAACCCAAGCAGCCATGTCTGGACATGGCAGGAGGAAAAGTGAAGGGAAAGGCAAAATCCCGCTCGAACCGTGTTTAGTTTCGGCCGCCGAAATGATCGAGTTAGCTGGTAAAGCTGCTCGCGACGATTAAAAAAACTGCATTCGGATCAGAACACATTCGGAGGACATCAAGACAACTGGCATTAGCAGCGAGTGGCGAGTGGCAAACGCAATCGCAAAACGGCAGCTGGTAGCAGAAGAAAAAAGGTTGTTCTTTTTACAATCTGCTTTGGTGGCAAATCCAGAACAAGGCGGCATCGAAGGCGTTCGAAATGGTTTTTTTCAAAACCACGAGTACTAAGTTTTCTAAATTGGAACCATTCCATAAAACAAGGTGCTTTTCAGGGTTATTAAACCTTCCAAAAAAGAGTTTAGGAAATACAGTTCAATGCTTTCTAAAACATCAAAAATAATAATAAAACACAAATTGATTTTTTCATAATTTGTTTGCCAGGATCTGATGAGTATGTGAATTTGGCAGTTGTTCTGAGCTTATTGATAGTTGGGGACTTTCCTGATTATTCAATTTTCACCAATTCTTAAATTGTTTCCAGATTGAAAGTACAGTAATTTACAATTAGTTCAACATTTAGCTAATTGGACGGACATGTAATGCGACATATTTAGTTGGACATTTTTGTAAACAAAGAGATCCAAATTATGACCCCACATTGAATGTCGACACTGTACCACTGTCATCGCAAATGTTCAATTACAGGTTAAAATCGCCTTCAATGCGACACTGAGTGGTGCTTCGGCACGTCGCATTGAATGTAATTTACTGTACAATATGTCACAAGCTGGATGGGAAGAAATTTTCCAACTGTGAAAGCTGTGGCGAGTGGCAAACGCAATCGTTAAACAGGAAGGTTTAGCCGAACAAGATGGGGATATCGAGTGATAACAAAACATTAAACTCTTCAGATTGAAGATAATTTTGTGATCCTGAAAAGGACCCTTTTTAGCCTGCATGTGAATCCAACGAGCGAACAAATCGTAATGAATGTATTTTTTTGCCATCGCTGCCTTTTAACGTTCATTCGTTCGTCTCGTTGGACTCGCCCCTTTGGCTGAGTCTGCCGATTTGTCTATATCCTGTGAGCGTGTACCGCTAAAGTACGAAACGCGCGGATCCACTGAGAAATATGTCATTCTCTTTCAAACCGTAAATCAGTGTGGTTGTATGGCATCATTTCACATCACATCGCATCAACGGATTGGTGCCGGAGCACCAGTATACCTGATAGCGATTATAGAATTTCGGCCGCCGGAGTGCTCGAGTTGGCTGTTCTTATTTTAAAGGACTTTAATCCGAAGGTCATCCGTCCCCGTATTTACTGTTGGTTTTTCAAAACGCTTCTAGCTCGTTTATTTCTCGACATATTGTAGAGTTCGTCTCCAAAACCTCAGTTCTTTTTCATTTTTATTTACTTTGTTTGCGGAGACTACAAATCTTACAATTCATTCGTCTCCGAAACCACAGTTTAAGGTACGGTAATGTGCTCAATAGTGAAATATATGATAGTGAATGAGCTGATAACCACCTATGCATTCCCTATCACAGCCATCATTTTGGTTGTACGATATGTGCATACGCCGAAAGATGCCCGGCGTTGATCATTTAATAAGTACAAAGGATTCAGAAAAAAAACAATAATCAAATTTGTAAAAAAAACGCAAAAACACAACACCAAACGTTCTTTTCAGAACCCCCAACATGTTCATGAAGAGTAAACAGTAAACTAATCCATTTTTCAGGTAGATAGGTAGGTATTCACGTAGGAGAAGAAAATAAAAAAAATATATTCGAAATATATATTTAGCAAAAGCTGTCCCCTTTGTATAGTCCTACGTCACTCCGGTTATGTCCCCGACATTACCCACCCGTCTTTTTTTTTCTCATAGAAAAAAATGACATACGAGAGTGGTCCGATAAGTACTGAGCCTCATCGCCCGATGGTGTCAGTATCGCGAGAGAGGTTACTTATCGTGTACAACATTCTCGTGAACAGCTACTGTCAAAAACCGTATCGGACTCGTAGTTTTGTTTTGACCGTGTGTGGAAGCGGGCGTGTCCGCGGATTTTAGGAAAATGGAAAAAATGGAAATTCCGCCGTCGCCACGGCCAAATTGGTCGAATTGTACTACGAACTGCTGCCCCATCCACCGTATTCTCCAGATTTGGCCCAGTGCGAATCCAAACTTGAAAAAATCACTCGCCGGGCAGAAAGTGTATCGAGTTGATAGGAGACTATGTTGAGAAATAAACCACCACTATTCCGTCCGAGATACGTACGGAAGGGGAAAACGCATCCAATCACGAGTACCACCCCTTCTCATTCGACACGAAGCGAGGGAGAGTAAAAGAAACCACCCGAACGCGCGAAGATAGTCTTCATTCGGCTATCATCAAGTGCAAAAGTGCAAATCCAGAGCAAATGCGACAACACAAGCAGCAAGAGACATCATCGCAAGAGTGCGATCTCATTAGCAAGGGTAAGGGGTTATCAGCAGCATAATAGTGGCGCATTCACATGCGCATTGTGTGAATAATGTACATAGGAAAATTTAGTATATTCTGCACTGCTCAAACCCTTTCCAAAGCACATCCCAAAATGTTAGGCCTTTCACAGCACGGAGCGGAGCCACAGGGGCTCCCACCCATCAAATAAACCGTGAGGAACACGAGGGCTCCTTCCACGCACCCGTTGCCTCCATGAGTGGAGCAACATAACAAAATACAGTTCACCCCACAGTACTCATCAGACGGAACAACCACTTTTCCAAATTTTTGTTTTTTTGTCTCTTTTTTGTCGTTTTGTCTCATATTTCTTGAACACTTGAACTTTGATGGTTATTAAACAGTGTTTCATTACTCGAAATTGTACTCTTTCCCGAAACTGATTTGATTTTTGGGTACAATAGAGCCTTCTTTTTAATTTGACTACAATAAAATTGATTTACAAATACATATTCATGGTAAAAACTAAAAATATGTTTAATCACTTTTGTCTCTAATTCCGAACAGCCAAAAATGCAATTTTGTTTAATTTTTATAACTTTCAGACTACTGGACCGATTCATATGATCGATATATCAAATTAAAGTCAATTAGCTAGTCTTTTTTGTTATCTTACTATAAATAAAATAGCTAAAAAATAAAGCGCGGTCGTCGTGAACAGTCGTAAACGGTCGTAAATGGTCGTATTCTTGACGTAAACACAAACAGAGTGAGAGAGTGAGCAGCTGCGATGTGTTTTTTGTGTGAGAACGAGCCAGCACCCGCAGTACGCAGTGTGTATAACACTGCCCCGTCGGCAATAACACCAAGTCCCAGAAAGCGTCCAAGTCCCCCCAGCATACAGCTAGTGATCCCCGATAATCGTTCGATTAATCGATTAATCGAATACTTCCTACAGAAATCGATTATTAATCGAACGAATACAGCACAACCAATAATCGAAGCGAACGAATAATTTACGTCGATTAATCGATTCAAACCCAGAGAGAAAAAAACGTACGGCCGCTTCAGTTTTATCATGAAAATCAATCATTATCTTTGACGCTTCCCTAAGTTCGTAAACGAAGCTCAATGCCGTCAACGCGAATTGAGCTTCGTTTACGACTTTATGGGAGCGTAAAAGATAATAATTGATTTTCAGGCGGAATGAACACTTTTTAGATTCCATATGGCTTTCTAGCAAATGAGAAATATTAGTCTAATTAATTATTTCTCTCAGTGTGACGATTAATCGATTAATCGATTATTTGGGGCGATTAATCGTATCGAATAATAAACTACTGAAAACTATTCGATTAGCTGATGAACGATTAATTTCAAAATTCGGGGATCACTACATACAGCACACAACAGTTTGTTCATTTTATCACTGCGCGAAGTGTGCGCGTCTGCGTGTGTGCATGTGTTCGTTTTCTCACTATAAATAAAAGCGCTTAAACAATTCGTGTCCAAAAGCGCGGTGTAAATAAACAGAGAGCATGTTTTGTTAACACACAAAGAGAAAGAGAATTAGCAGTGAACAGCTTGCTTTGTGACAATGAAATGTTGAAGAAAATCAGCTGAAAATCTGCAAATGCATGAGTAGCCAACACGTAAATCGATTAAAGTGAACAGTGACAAAATTCAACTTATGTCACAAATCTAATCGACAAAAATTTTCTCCTCGGAGGTACTCACAAGAGTAAATATGTGAACTTGCGGCCCTCAAGCTGGGTATCGAATTCTCTACGGAGAAAACCGAAATGGTCGTTTTTTCTAGGAAGCACGAACCCGCCCAATTCCAGCTTCACCTATCCGGCAAAACGATCCAACACTCTATGTTTTTCAAATACCTGGGTGTATATTTTGATTCTAAGAGTTCCTGGGGGAGACACATTGCGTATTTGAAACAGAAATGCCACCGAAGAATCAATTTTCTCCAAACAATTACCGGAACATGGTGGGGTGCCCATCCAGGAGACCTCATTCAGTTGTACAAAACAACGATATTATCAGTGTTAGAATATGGCAGTTTTTGCTTCCGATCAGCTGCCAGGATTCATATTCTCAAGCTGGAGAGAATACAATATCGTTGCTTGCGTATAGCCATGGGGTGTTTGCATTCGACACATACGATGAGTCTCGAAGTTTTGGCAGGAGTACCCCCGCTTACTCTTCGGTTCACAGAATTATCCTACAGATTTCTCATCCGTTGCAAGATCATTAATCCATTGGTGATTGATAACTTCGAAAATCTACTCCAACTGACTCCTCAGTCAAGTTTTATGTCTTTATACCATGAGTACCTTACCCACGACGTGCACCCTTCACCAGGCATCTCCAACCAAGTTTGCTTCCCATACTTCTGCAATTCCTCTGTCATTTTTGATCTGTCCATGCGACAAAAAATCCATGGAATCCCAGATCACCTACGCTCCGATTCTATTCCGCCGATATTTTCGGCAGAATATGGGAAAGTTAGATCTGATAAAATGTTCTTTACTGACGGTTCATTCATAAACGGGTCCACTGGCTTCGGCATCTTCAATGAAAATTCCAGTGCCTCTTTCAAACTCAAAGATCCTTGTTCCGTGTATGTCGCAGAAATGGGTGCGATATATCACGCATTAGGGATCATTGAAACATTGCCCATCGACCACTATTTTATTTTTTCAGACAGTCTCAGCTCAATAGAGGACATCCGCTCAATGAAAGTTGATAAATGCTCATCTTATTTCCTAACAAGAATAAGACAACTATTGAGTGTTTTGGTCGAAAAATTATTCAAGATTACCTTAGTATGGGTTCCCTCTCATTGCTCGATTCCGGGGAATGAGAAAGCGGACTCGCTAGCTAAGGTGGGCGCTTCAGAAGGCACACTTTTTGAAAGGCAAATTGCCTATAATGAATTTTTTCACATTCCTCGTCAGCACACGCTCGTAAGTTGGCAGCGCATGTGGAGTGGTGATGAGTTCGGTCGTTGGTTACACACGATTATCCCTAAGGTCTCGACGAGTGCATGGTTCAAGGGATTGAATGTAGGTCGTGATTTCATTCGCGTGATATCTCGGCTTATGTCCAATCACTACAACCTAAACGCGCATCTCTATCGCATTGGGCTCGCAGCAAACAATCTTTGTGATTGTGGCGATGGCTACCACGACATCGAGCATGTTGTCTGGTCGTGTATCCGGTTCCATGCTGCTCGCTCTCAGCTCTCTAGAGCACTGAGAGCACAAGGCAGACAATCGGAGATCCCCGTCCGGGATATCTTAGGTAGCCGTGATCCTGATCTTCTGCTTCATCTATACCTGTTCCTCAGAAACGCCGATGTCAACGTTTAATGGTGTTTCCTTCGTTGTGTCCCCGTTTCATATCCCTCCCATCCAAACGATAAACTTTTACTTAGTCGCGGCAATACATACACACACTCTTTACAGATACACGGGCCAAAGGTTGTGCAGTCCACTGATCATTCAACAAGAGCCAAAGGTTGTACCGCTTATGACAACTCTACACGAGCTGATGATTGCGCCGGATAGTGACCATTCTATCCTGGATTCCTCGAGTCGAGAAAGACGCACCACGCTAGATATGAGGTACAGACTAGGGGGGCGTTGCTGATTAATGGTCAGCTGCATCCCAATAGGAGGTATCCCATGTCGGGCACACGTACAGAGCATCGAAGACTGCAACATACCAATTATGAGAACACTTGTAATACTAACCTCGAGCCAACCGCGAGTAATCGGTTACATATTACTAACATAGTTGTAAGCAAACATTGTCGCAATATTGAACTCCCGGCCCCGTTAGGCTGACGCCATATGAGCCTTAATAAAATTATATATTTTGGATAAAAAAAAACTTGCGGTTTGTGAGTTCCTCGAGGCGGTCATATTCCGCCCATTAGGTATGTACCAGGAAGATCGCTCCGCGACATGCCATTGTGGTCCAAGCGCACCGACAAACAGCAATAAAGGGTGTGTCACATCAAATTGCATCACGGAAAAAACGCTGTAGAAATTTAATTTTTAGGAATTATATCTTCAGCTTTCGCTTATAATCAGATAAGAGTGTATAGATCACGTTGGCCATGCTTCACTGTCAATTTTTCGTAAATTTGGAAAAATGTCGTCGAACGAAAAAGAGCGTCGTGAATTAATCCTGTGCACTCATTTCGAGAATCCGGAGTTGTCACATCGGGACATCGGTAAGATGCTGGGAATCGTCCAATCCACGGTCAGCAGAGTACTAAAACGATACTTCGAGAACCTAACCATCGACCGGAAGGTGAAGAACGGCAAAAATGGATGCTACGTCAGTGAAAAAGATCACAAGCGCGTAGTTAAGCAGTTTAGACGTGATCCGAGAAGTTCGGTCCGGGATGTCGCCAATAAGCTGAATTTGTCAAGTTCATTCGTCCAGCGGACCAAGCAGCGGGAGGGCCTGCGTACATACAAGGTTCAGAAGGCTCCTAACCGCGACGAAAGGCAAAACATGATGGGGAAGACGCGAGCCCGGAAGCTGTACACCGAAATGCTGACGAAGCCGCATTGCCTGGTAATGGACGACGAAACCTACGTCAAAGCGGACTTTCGTCAGCTGCCGGGCCTGTTGTTCTTCTCCGCAGAGGACAAATTCAGCGTTCCGGAGGAGATTCGCAAGCAGAAACTATCCAAGTTTGCCAAAAAGTACATGGTGTGGCAAGCGATCTGCTCTTGCGGAAAGCGGAGCGCCCCCTTCGTGATGACCGGCACGGTAAACGGGCAGGTTTACCTTAAGAAGTGCCTACAGAAGCGCTTACTACCACTATTGAAGCAGCACGAGGGCCCGACCATCTTCTGGCCGGATCTCGCTTCGTGCCACTATTCAAAGGACGTGTTGGAGTGGTACGAAGCCAACGGGGTCACCTTCGTGCCAAAGGAAATGAACCCGCCCAACGCGCCGGAGCTTCGCCCAATAGAGAAATATTGGGCGATTATGAAGCAGGCCCTCCGGAAGAACCCAAAAGTTGTCAAATCGGAGGCGGACTTCAAGAGAAAATGGATTTCTGTTCAAAAAAAACTACAACCTGACGTTGTACAGAACCTTATGGACGGGGTAAAGAGGAAGGTGGGAGCATACGGGCTTGGGCTCGAAGTATGAATAAAAAGAAAATGCCAAAAGTTGTTTAATAGTTTTTATTTTACTGTCTAAAATTTTCAAAAGGATCGGTCTACTGGGCGAATTTCTACAGCGTTTTTTCCGTGATGCAAATTGATGTGACACACCCTTTACTGTTCGAATGTTGCCCGGACAGCCAGACCAAATCTATCAGACTGTTGGTCTACGCCGGTACAAGTTGTCGGAAATGATCGATTGGTTCCACCAGTTGATGTGCAAGAATGAAAGCTGGTAGAGCTATTGGCGTTTACGGGACGATCCTACTTTCATGATGAAGGTGAGATTTACAGAATTCGTTTGCATCTCGTTCCCGTTGGGAGACTTGCACACCAAACCCGTCGAGCGCGATTATGTGACCGATGATGTCAAAAATGGTGTCCCAACGTTGAAGGATTTGGGCGTGAATTTGACACTGATCAGTATACAATAATTAAGTTTTATTTGGTGACTTATCGTGTCTTCTATCACATTGGTTCCACTATAGTATGTGAAACTTTAATTCATTAACTAGGGCTCGCATAGAAGTATACAAATAACACCTGGTACATTTTTTTGCTCTTTATTATAGAGACTTTAAGCCGTAGGTTGGTTCGTCTCTCATCTGGTATATCGAAGTTACTAATTTTCTACTGTTTTGTTCGCCGGATTAGATTAATTCGCTAAAGTACCGTCGATGGGGATGAGAATGGGTCTAAGCTTGATGTGTAAATACATCAAATTTTGATAAATTACTAAACAATAACTATTTGTATTACAGTAAAGTATTATGCACTGGAAGTAGTGAAAATATATCTCCTCCTAAACGGTTCACAGCTTTCAAAAATATTTGCAATACTTGTCTAGATATCACTAACTGCAATTTCTTTCGATTTGATCCAATCTCACCCCGGTGCTACAAAGAACACGGTACCGTCATCCGGGGGCAAATTGATCAAACGTATTGATGAAAACAAACATAAATTTTCCGTTCAATTTAGTTTAATTTAATTTTAAAATTTTTTAATCTGACATGTTCAAGCATCATCTGAAGGTTCTTTTTGCCAATGGCTCTCAACGAATCCCTTATTAAATTGCATAAAAAACAATATTTTTCTAAATAGCATTTTCGTTTTCATTTTCAACTATGGTAAAGAAACATATTTTCAACAAATCAAAACAATATTTATAGACGCTAAACATATTAATCCACTTCTAGCCGATACTTGATGAGTTGAATAAGCATTCAAATACTTGTAACTACTTGTAACTACTATTCAAACAAGTAAAAAACATACTATTTTACAAAAACAGCACGACACATGACCAGAACCGAATCCCATCATGCGACATATCGAACATCTTGGTTTGGCAAAACTAGCTTATTGGTGACAATTTCAAGGATTTCACATTAGGATAACCGGAATGGTCTCCGGATGACCTACAGATCAGTGTTCAAATCTCATTCAAATGACTGTAGGTAAAGAAATAATAGATTTTGTATACATTTTTGTGCGTATGACACTAGAAAATCCTGAAAAACATAGATTTATCAATTTCACCCCGAAGTAAAATTTTGAAATTTTCTGCTAAAAATTTTCCAAATTAACGCTCAAGGATTTTTTTTCAACAAATTCCATAACGTTTTGTGGCCTTAGCACCAGTACTGATTTCAAAAATAATTAGGTTTAAATCTAACAAAAAAATTCGGAAATATTTGCATTTTTCAGAAAATCGTGATCAATTTGCCCCCGGTTTACGGTACTACAAATAACACAACACAAATTAACAAATAATTAGATGCTTTCCAGGCATGGCAATATTATATACACTTCTGTGTTCGGGTATTTTGGTTATTGTTTAAGGTTTATATGAAGTTGTATTTTCCATTTTTTTAATGCACGAATAATAATTATAACACTGTTGACAGCTGGATCCGTAGTACAGAAGCAACGGGGTGTCGTAGAACAAATTCCAATGAATATTTTGAAGCTTTAAGGCAGTACTTGAGGCGTTGCATAGTTTTTGAAAATTCGAAAAAAATGCCAAAATGGCGGTCTTTTCTAAAAATAAGTTATTTTACATGAAAAATCGTTGTTTAGAAGCTCAAAAAAATTGGAATAAAGGAATATGAAAAACGGTTATGTAACGCTTCAGATAATCCATTTTTACGAAAAATACTTTTGGGATAACATTTCCTAGGGCATAAGTACTCAAAAATGCAAAAAACAAAAATTCGATTTTTTCGATTTTCCAGATCGGGGTCCCCCCTTGATGGAGAAATGGCTGATATGTTCCTCACAATGCTACTTAAATAGGTTGTCCTACAAATAATAATAAAAATGCAAAACTGTAGAATGAATATGCCATTAAATAACTTTAAAAATCGTTCTTTCAAAGGTTACGAGAGAGTTAGTTTTGCTATCCTCATTGGACTTTTCAAGGTAAGAGGAAAATGAACTTTGGTGTTTCAAACCTCTATAATAGTAAGAAGAAAATTTAAATTCTATTCTCGCTCTAGCCAGTCAGTCAACAGGCTTCCTCGAGGTTAAAAGGTAATTTTAAAATTTTCTGAGAGAGAAAAGAGAGACAGAGAGACAGAGAGATAGAAGACATGCATACACACTACATACATACAACTCCCTTTTCCAGCGCGTTTAAGTGGAAAGATTGAATAATCAATTTGAACAAACCAAACACCAGGGCTCATTTGTTTCAATGAGTATGCGGGAAACTTGGGAAAACATGGGACGGGCCGCTAGTGCTTGAAAAAAAAAATGGATTTTGCTTTTGTAATTATTGATTGTATTTGTTTCTTATAGTTTACATGGTTTCGGGACCAAGGGCGCTATATCGGCATCGATACCTGTAAATGATGTAAAAATGAAGTCCTTAACCCAAAGAATGTCAGGGTTTTGAATATTTTTTTTTTTTTTATATCTGTATTATAGTGATTTTCAACTCATTTGGCTGGTTCGTCACTTTTACTTCCATTTTTGGAAGAATGTCGGGAGTGAGAATTGAACTCGTGACCTTCAGCGTGAGAGGCATGGATGTTACCACTACGCCAGATCGCCTCCTCGGGTTTTGAATATTAAATTATTTACAACATTAAACTTTAGTAAATTCACATTTAAAAAGGCAGTGCTCGCAATTTGAATCATGCGTAGAAACTTGATTCATATTCCGAACACTAATTTTAATGAAGATTTCTGCATAAAATATCATTTTGTATCATACTGAAAAATTAACGATGCTTGTTTTTTTTTTACACAGAATTTGCTAACGCAAATATTTAATCATTGGTTTTGACTGTGTGTGTTTTAATTATTCAACTATTTATAACATAAAAGTTTAGTAAATTTACATTTAAAAATGAAGTGTTCAGAATTTGAGACTGTTTGGAATATGAGACAAAACGGTACTTATCGGACTACCCTCGTATGTTCAAGTGTGCCGAATCATCGAATTTTAATGAGCGGTTTTCGGAAAGGGTAAGGACTAGTTTACAGTCACAGCAACTGGTTTCATAAACTCTACGAAAATAAATTACTAAAGTGACCTGGAATAGATTTCATTTAAAAAGGAAAGAAAGAAGAAAGAAGAAAGAAGAAAGAAGAAGGAAGAAGAAGAAAGAAGAAAGAAGAAAGAAGAAAGAAGAAAGAAGAAAGAAGAAGAAAGAAGAAGAA